>NW_009913200.1:65117-69618 GCF_000696875.1 Nestor notabilis
CCTGTTTGGCTTGTTAATTTAGAGATGTATAAAACCATCTGTTTCACTGTAGACTTTGTTTTAAGCCTTAGAGGAAACAAACCACACAAATGAAATTCACTATGTCATTTCTGCTAGAATATATGTATTTACAGCCATCAGAGCAGACACTAAGTACCCTATAACTCTAACACTAGTGCGGGTTTTTAACTATTTACAATACTGTTATAAAAAGTCAGTGCAACTGAATTTATATCACACAAGGGTTTTTCTAAAATTGTATTCCACCTCTCATTTACAGTGAAAAACAGTGACATTCTACACATTGTTAAAAGAATGCAATAAAGAAAGAAAAAACCCAGCTTCATAATTAAAAAAATATATCTTGGAAAAACACATCCCAGGCAAATGCCCCTCACAGCCTGGATTTCTGTCCATATATCTGCCTTTACGGTTTGTAATGCCAAGTAGTCACCTACAGACACTCATCCTCTTGACATCACTTCAGCAGTCATACTCTATTTGTCAAAAACAGAGCAGACCTACAATTTTTTACTCAACAGTATTTCACAAAGAGCACACATTCAGTGAACCTGAAGTTTTGAGAGAAGTGTGTTTTATTGGGAAAAGACTCCTGTTGCAGACGGGAATGAGAAGGAAGAAAGCCATTCCAAATGAGTCGTTTGTGAAGGGGGCTACCACTCGCTTCCATTTTTTGGCCAGAAGAATAAAACATGTTTTGGTTTTGATCTGTAATAGAAATGATTTTTCAAAACTTGATTCTTTGCCCAGAAAATAGACTCCTTGCTTATTGACCAAGGTATTAGAGGGCTGCTGTGCCTGCTGCACTGATATTTAGAAAGAAAAAATAGTTCTTTCGAATATAATATTCTCTAGTGTCTCCTTTCATCACTTCTACGCTATATACTCTGCTGCACAGACTATGGTTCTGAAGGGTAAACATTTAACTAAGGAAACCTAAAGATGTCAGCCATGAAGTAAATACTAAATCAATTTAAGAAAGTTCAGTGATAAACTGCATAACATTTTACTGCAGGGTGAACAAGGAGTAGGTTGGTGACCTGGGACTTAAGGTGGTTGTTGAGGAATCAAAAGGATTTAACTGAGTAGTTTTAAAAAGGTATAAACCAATCAAAGTTTCTAATAGAACCTGATCTGAAGAGAGTTTTCCAAACCATGTTTTTCAGTAGGGAGCTTAGGTTAAGGAAATATACAACTAAAATGTAATGATTTCAAGAACCTGAGCCCTGACCCTGTGCCCCCATCCACCAAGGCACATAAGCAAGACTTTGAACATTTTAAGAATCCCATAGTCAGCTTCTTTCTTGGTCCCTTTTTCTTCTTTTCCCTCTCCCCTTTTGGCTTTTCTGAAAGTGGCCTGGATTTTGCTTCTAGAGTTATTTTATCTTCTGCCACAAGAAAAACCTGTTATGTCTTATTCAAATGGCTAAACCAATCTACATTCACATTCCTTCCCAGAGTGCAGTTAAGTGGGGTTATACTCACAATATTCATTAAGGTCAGCAGGTACTTCTGGACATGTTCTTTCCCATGGAATTGAACAACTGAGTCATCAACCCCCAGAAGGACTTCAATGTTGTAATCATCCTCCGTCGCGTGCCTTCGATAGCGCTGCCTTGATCTATGCACCCGGTCCTCAATAAAGCTCAACGCGCTGTCGAGATTGTCCAGATTAGTGAGGTTAGCAGCTGAAACCAAACAGACAAACAGGTTGTCAACCAAGACAGGTTCAGGCTTAGGTCTCAGCTAAGCTGGTATAAATGTGAAGTAGCAGAGTTTGTTATGTTCTGAGTATTACATAACAGCATCAGTTTCACTTAATGTCAATTAAAAAGAACCTAAATCGAGAGAGAAATCTGACCCAAAAGATTTTTACTTTGCAAAGTAAAAGCAATACCTTCTACAAAGCACTACTGCATAATACAAGGTCAAAAGGAGAGCAACTCATACCGATGTCTTGATAAGAAGAATAGAGCTGTTTGTAGTAAATAACTCACTGCTTAAAAGTACTTGTAACAAAAACACACCATTCAGGGGTCTTGTGCTACCAAGGATATCCTCCATTTCAGAACAATTGAAGATAGACATCATACTTCAAATCCTGATCTTACCACCCACAGAAGACAAGTGAAGTTGCCAATATATCCTTTTTCTATCCAGGCAGGTAGTAACAAACTAATCCCTCCTGCTTCGACGCATGAGCTACATTCCTAGATGCATACATGCAACTCAACAGTAGCAACATGAATGTTCTTTATCGTTACAATTCAGGAACACAATTTAGATGCTAAAGTAATTAATTTATAACTAGGTTCACGATGTTTTTAACAGCTTTTCATCCCTCATTCCCAATTTGCCATGTCACTTTGAATCATTGTATGTCAAAGACCAATCCATCAGGCACAATAGTAGCCAACTTTATTACGAACGATTCATAACAGTCCCTGTGTTATGAAAGGCACGTTCTCTGACAGGGTGCGATACAGTTAATGAGGCACTTATCTACTAAAAATTAACATGAAAATATGGAATCTTGACATTTCACCCTACGGAATAACAATGATTGCCATTAATATCATTATTATCATTTGCATTACAAGAGAAGCCCCACAGAGATCCTCTTGATTTCAGAGAATGTCAGGAAAAGACTTGCTCAGAGAGGCAAGGAAAGGCGTGAGAGTGTTTTGGATTGATTAAAGGTTCCCAGTGCTTAGTTCACAGAAACATAATAGGAAGCAAAGGGAGGAAGCTACAGCCATCATCTTCAAAGCAGAAACAAGAAACAGCTCTTGGAAATTTTACAGAAGTGGATTCTCCATCTTCATTTATTGAAGTTTTCACATCAAAACTGGCTGCTTGGGAAGGTATGAGTGAGTCACCAGATCACTGGGCTCATTACTACAATGACTGTGCTCTTGCCTTAAGGTCGCTGCTTCAGGCTTCTGCTTCAGCATGTCCTGGGCAATGTGCAGCCTGAGTAGAGCCCCCCATAGATTCCCATTGTAGTGACAAAAACCTACCAACTTATACAGCCCCTGGATGCCAGGAGGAATGCACACCCATCCTCCATGGCGCTTCAGGCTGTGCCTTGTGTGGTGAGATGCTTGCCTCTATGCCTCCTAGAAGAGACCTCCAGTCAAACGACAGTCCCCAAGAGACACATTTGCCTGGGCAATGTGTCCAATATGTCGTTACCATTTCTCCAGCAAGCTTCAAGGCCATGCTTGTCTTGAGACCCACAGCTACAAGCCACCACACTGCACTAGCAGAGCTCAACTCACACACTAAACAGAGAGAAAGCCACACACAGTGGTCCTACATCCCCATGGAGCCACAACATTATTCTCCTGGAGAGCAGCATTTAATGCAGCTAATAAGCACAACCACCATGTTCTCCTTACCAGCCTCAAGGCTCCAGCAGCTTCTGCTCCTGGGGCTGCAAGTTTTTAAAATTAGTCTGGTCAGAATCCATGATTCAGCATGAAAATTCTCTATTCACGCAGAGCCCAGCCATCACTCCCAGGTTTGCTGTGCAGGGGGAACGGGTCTGGCCTTGCAGCAATGGAGACAGCTCTTTACCAGGGCTCAAAACTGGCTATCACAGCGGTCCCATGGGATTTGCTATGGGATCGTGGAGCAGCCATACATTGACAATCTATAAGGCAAATCACAGTTACTGTAAAATTTGACCATAAATCTTACAAGTTCTCTAGAAAAGTAAGACTAGGCTGGCAGGGGCTGCAGGTCATGTCCTCTCTCTGCTGCTCACCAAGAACTACAGCAATCAGCAGCGAGGCCAAAGCCATCAGCCCTGCTGTTGCAGAGCTGCAGTGCTGGTCAGGCAGGAGAGCCAAGCCCGCACTGCGGCTGCAGATGGGCAGCTCCGCTGCTGGGGGGAGTTATTCTGGTGGATGGTTGGCTGTCAAGGTATCAAGAGCTTCTGTGCTTTCATTTCTTTCTCTTATGTGTCAAAGTCAAACTAACTCCTAGTGCAGTATCTTTATTCCTGCGGTGAGTAAATCAGCCAGAGGCGAAATGTGATCCTACCATCCTGCAGTGAAAACTGCTTGTCCTCCCTCTCTGCTCCTCACTTCATCACTGTCACACTAATCCTTACAGTCCTGCTGGCTCCTTGAGGAAAGTTATCAGGAGGTTCCCTGGGAGTCATCTTCCTGCCAGTGGGTGCCAACCAACTACTTTAATGTTTGCTTGGAGCATAGTTACCACAGTTACCTTCACCATTCAAGTGCTACCCCCAAGACAACATGCCCTGTGGGCTCTGGTACCTCTGAAGCACCAACCCAATGTGCTTCCCAGCAGAGAGCAAGCCGCATCGGCTCCAGCTCATGCTGGAATCATCCCAAGACCAGCAGCACAGCTCAAAACATTAACTGCAGCTGCAAGGTTTTTGATTTATATCCTGATTTCCCACCAGTGTCCTTTCTCGGGACGATCTTCTGGGACAGGCAGGGGTGCCGCC
>NW_009913200.1:69649-170472 GCF_000696875.1 Nestor notabilis
GCTCTTCTGGGACAGGCAGGGATGCCTCCACACACAGCCTGAGCACACACCACATGCATTCCTCCTCCAGCACTGCTATGCCTCTTGATCTCTCGGATAATGGACTGGCCCATGCTGTGCTATTTCCATGTTGGATTTGCTCTCAAGTGACAGTTAAATCCATATCAAATTAATACCTGTGTCTTACCGAAGAGGAAGTGAAAGAAGTTGCATCTGTAATAAATGAGACATTTTTCATGTTTTGGCATCTCAACTTCCCTTAGCTAACATCAGTAACTTGTTGTATCATTGTATTGCTAACAACACACTAGGAAAGCTCAAGAGAAAAAACTCAAAGAACTAAATAAGACACCAAACTCCTTCACATTCTCCTCCTGATCAGCCTTGTACTTTGCACAATAACATCCCAAAAGTCATCTCAAACTGCACTGTGTTTAACTAAATCATCCCAAGACCTCTCCATCAGTTGTTCATTTTCAGCAACCTTTGCCAAATCAGTGCATCAGCCACTAATTATTGGTGCCAACTTTGTTCTCCATCTCCCAAGAGCAGACACTTGGCATTTGCAGGGGCTAACAATAGCCTCTGCTGAAACCTTCTCCTTGCTCCTGCTAGGAAAAATTCCCATTTGTGAAAATTAACCACTGAGAGGCAAGGCTGTGTTTTCCTCTTGTGCTGCTCATGCAGAATAATTCAAAAGGACAGCAGCACTGTAACAGTTCACCCAAAAATCCCTCAAAATACCTCTTTTTTCTAAAGCCAGCTAAAAACTCATTGATATTTCAGTGATTTTCTCCTAACCCTGCAGACCGTCTCCCAGAGGATGAATAGAAAGTGCCCAAGTTGTCAATAGAAGGGAAACTTGTGCTTCTGGCTTCAGCATAAAATCAGAAGCCAGGCAGCCTGGCTTGTGTTGCACCAGCCCCTGACATAGACTATGCCCATGGTGCTGGGAGATGCAGAAGGCAGCTGGGAGCTGGGCAGCAAAACTACCAAGGGAAAAGCATATGCACAATCCTGCTTGATGCTGCAGCCTGGGGTTTTTAGGTGCCCTCCATTTTTGCTTGCAGTTAACACAGGTCCTAACTGCTCTGAGGCAGCAAAGTCCTAGTTGCTTGCTGACTCAAAGGTCCACATCTGTGACAGTCCCAATGATGCATTAATACATGTAGAGTACATCAAGACCTAAAGAGGACAGGTCTTTATACGGTGCAGATGCAAACTGCTTACAGCATTACATGTCATACACGATTCCTCTGTTCTGCTCCCTTCTCCTGAGCAATGTACAATATCCCAACCTTTTACCCAAACTGTTCCACTTTTCAATCTAGTATTTTACTTCTTGTATTGGCTCTACCTGAGCTTCCCCGTTCACTGGGACTAGAGGTATCGACACCCATACCACAGCAGCACCATGCAGCCTGGCTCCGATCCCCATCTCTAGGACAGGGAAAATTCACACTGACACAAACATCAGTTTTGCCTTTGCAGGCCTCTTCAGAAGACTTCTCCACCTGTGACAGTTTGGGATGTCTGACAACACCTTACTTTCCGAGAATTTTTGCCTTGCTCATTAATCTTTGCTATCATGTGCTTTACAGAAACCTAATTACATGACATCTTCTGATTCTGCCTTACCCATCGTGGCAGGCAAAGCTCAAACAGATGCTGTGAGTTACTGAAGCATGAACACGCTGCCTGCCATGAAAACCGCCTCTCCCTGTGTTTTCTGTCACTCCCTTTAGGACATCCACCAATGCACAGTTGCTGGATTGTGATCTTGTTTTGGTTTTTTCCTGATCCCTTTCAAATGGGGTCAGGGAAATACGGCTGCACATGTAGTTCTTAAAGAGACCCTTCAATAAGACCAGTTCAGGGTTCCCCAATCTCCCAGCAGTGATATTGTCCTAATAAGGCAGTTTCTAATTTTTTACCTCCTCTTTCTAATAGGGGAAGGGGACTTTCTGGCAAGCCCAGAGCAGAGAGACCAGGACAGGGAGACTGAACTGCTGTCATGTTCACAGCCATCGTCTGCAGCTTGTCAGCACAGAAACACACTGGAATTCCTTTTCCAATAGGAGTGTGCAGCATCCAGACCAGCCAGCCACCATTTCAAATGCAGCTTGTTTGCTTGTTCAGACACTTCGCTGCAGGAGCAGACAAACACCTGAGCCCACTGCTGAGCACCTTCTCTGCAGCCTCACAAGGATGAGCACTTCTGGCATGCTGTTTTGCCACTGATCTCCATCCCTGGGACACACTCCTGAAAGGACCCCCAGCTTCCCATTCCTTCATGTGGCTTGCTGCAAAACCCCAGCTTATTTTTGCCTTTTTAACCCCAGTGACTGAGCCTGAGCACCAGTGAAGCACAACTGGAGCCTGTTGCATTGCAGTGGCACCGTACCTGTACATACAGTGCTGTGACAGCACAGAAGCATGGGGCACCCCCCCCTGCTCAGCTGCACCAAAGCTGGTGATGATGCCACTCTGAGCCTGGAGCATCACAGCGCAGGCAGGAGGCAAACGCAGGAGGAACAGTCTGTGTGGCAGGGAAGCAGAAGGAAGCAGGGTGGACTTGCTTTAGCTCTCAGCTTCCCACTGCTCAAGTACATCTGCACCTCTGGAAAAGTACCAGACGCCCTCGACAGCTTGACAAAGAGCTGCTCTTTTGGGAATTGCACCTTAAATCACAAGTCATCCTTCTGTAACGCTCCCTGCCACTCGTATGCTGTAGGCTTCTGTTGTGTCTGTCCTCTGAGATCAACCGACTCCCCAGTTAGCCCCCAATTAGCCTGTTCATGTATTCTAAAATCCTCATTTGTCTTCCATGGTAAATTGAAGCACAGCTCATGGAGGGCGAAGGAAACAATGAACCGTCAACAAATCCTGCTTTTTATCCCCTGGAAATTTTCTCTCCCATTTTTAAGTTCTTCTATTTGGGGTTTTGTTTTTCATTGCAGTTACACACGATCGTGACATGTTTTGGTCATTGGCTAATCAAGAGTTTCTCTGATTTTAAAATAATTTAAACTGATTTCTGCTGGTTTTAAAGCCCTGCTCACCTTCCTCTTTGTTTTCTTTTTTGTTTTCCAGATGTCCTCGATTTGTCTTCTCTCCCCTCACCATCCTGCTCAGACACATTGGTCTTTCATAATTTATAATTCTCTTTCCCATACCACAGTCTGCATTTGGACCCTTCTGCTATAGATCATTCGTAAGAAACCTGGGTAAATTCAGCAAGGTGAATTAAAATGGAAGAGAGCTCCTGTGAGGTGAAAGCAAATTGAAAATGGTCTAAACAAGAGAAGCAAATCACACACAGTGCACTGGGTACATGATACCAAGTTAGCCCTGTTTAAAAGGCATGCCCAGGAGGGCACTGCCTCAACACAGCTTTAACTTGGCACTCAGTTTTCATAGGGTTCTTGTGATTTCTCGAATCACAGGTTAACACAGTGGCTGCTACTCGGTAAACCCTTAAAAAAGAGCAATTACTGCAGCAGAACTCTCCTTGGGGGTGTGTTCAAATTCCATCTCTTCCACTTTTTTACATAAACCAAAAGCAAGACCACACCTAGTAGTTGTGAAGACCAGGCACGCACCAGGCATCCTCACCCAGGTTACGAATCCTTGTCCTGCCCTTATCTGCAAAGAAGGAATTTATTGGAACCTTTTGGGCTGCACGCCTTGCTCACCACATGATCTCATTACAAACTCCCTGCCTCTTAATTTAGAGCAATGCCATTTCTAGTGAAATCACATTTTAACACGGAGCCTGCTCCACCTTTCATCTGCCCAGGGAAGTTTGCCATGGGTGTTGGGGTAAGCTGGGTTAGGCTCTCAAAAATAGGTCTCAGATTCCAGCTGCAAGAAGGCCAGTAGATATGACAGCTGAACTCTTCTTGGAATGATTTGGTCATGGCATGAGAAATCAGGAGGAGCTCAAACTATTCAACAGTGTTTCAAATACTGTGTATTCGGGCCTTTAGAGAGCAATTCTTGTCAAGTTCTTGGTGCAGAAGAATTGTCCCATATTTGCAGAATGAATGCACATTCTTGCCAACAGACACAATCACTGTTCCCTTTCTTTCTTTGTCACCTATACAACAGCACAGTGACTTTAAATCTCAAGACATACTCAAGTTCCTGCCTGAATCAGAGCTGTAACAAATAATAAAGCTGAAACCTACCGAAGTGGCAAAACAGGAGAACTTTCAAAACTGAAAGGAAAGGAACTGTCTTTTTGGAAGACTAAACCAATTAGCACAGTGACAATGGTGCAGTGGACACCATGGCAAACGGCCCCGCGAGAGGCAATGGGAATAACCACAGGTAGATGTTGCCAGGGAGATCTCTTCTGGCATGTCACAACAAAGAGAGAAGGTATCACAATACTAGAAAGAAAAGTTGAAAACTAAATTGATCTCATCAGGGCCACAGTCACACAATGAATAACATGAAGATGAGAGATAATTGCACTGCTAAAAGATTAAGTGAGAGCAAGGTAAGAGAATACCCCGGGCTAAAACATTATTATTTCTTTTTTTCCAAATGGTGAAACATATTGTGTTATCATTTTAACTTTCATATTACAACATAATAGTCACAAAGGGGAAATGAAAGGAATGGCAAACCAGCCAGGCAAACCAATCTGAGAGACGTGGTTGAAATGGTCTTTGAGAACAGAACATAATTTTTTTCCAACACCAAAACTTATACTTTGGAGCTTTTCAACTATCAACCTTATTAATGCAAGCACAGGCTTCACAATTTAGCATCTACTAATGAACAAGCAAGATGTTTCTAACTCAGTCCTTAAAAGTAAGCTTGACAAGGGGCAAAAAAAAGCTACTTAATTTATGGGCCAGTGTCTAAGTTTCACTGGCTGTGTCTGGGAAATGCTTGTCTTGCAAGTATTTGGGCAAGTCACTGTAAACTGGACTTTACTGTAGAACATGTTGCCTTTGAGCAACCTGCTCTAGTGGAAGGTGTCTCTGCCCATGGCAGGGGGTTGGAATTAGACGAAATTTAAGATCCCTTCCAACCCAAACCAGCCTGTGATTCTATGATTTCCTACCTCCCACCCATTCAGAAAGCCCACGGCTGCCCCAGGAAAAGGGCTCTATCTCTCGCAAGCCCTCAGGCTCACGTGTGCACCCATGAAGAGCTGGCTTTGTTGTACAGGGCTCATGAAGAGCTACAGATGGAGCTCAACACTCTCAATCTCATTTGCAGCTAATGCATAACTGATTAAGCCACAGAGTTCAGCCATGTCTCCATGTGGGCCACAGCTCTATGAAGCTATATAAGCCCCAGAGATCCCACCTGAAGATCCAAACACTTCTCTTTGAGCAAAGGATCAGGATCTGACCCACAACTTACCTTCTCTGGCTTTAATGAAGTGTTTATGGCCTATTTGAGGCCAAGTCTGCCACCGAGATACTCCAATGTCCAATCCAAATTCCAAGCATGATTACATTACAGCAAATTAGCACATTAAGTAAGCTGCCTGTCTGACCCCTGGCTTTGTAGGTGACATGTCTAACAACCCCACTTGCATTTTTAACAGAATAAAATGCCAAACTGTGGTGCAGGACCTGAATAACAACAGGCTACAGGGGATGGCAGTTGTCTTTCCATAAGGCAACTATTCTGCAAGAAGGGGAAATTAGGTTTAATTACACTTCAACAAACAAACATTAAAAAACACACATGCAAAAAAAAAAAAAAAAAGAGTCTAATTCCTAGCGAGGGAAGGGGGTTGAGAAGAGGAAGAAAAGACAAAGAAATATATAAAATCACCATACATCATGGGAAGCACTACTGAAAAATAATGGCTGAAGTAAATACACATCTTTCCAATGCTTTTTAGCCGTAACTACAGAACAATAAATCTTGCCTTTTGGTAGCGTTTCAAAGTGGAATTATTCCATCCATTTAAAAGGGAAGCTCTTTTGTCAGGTATAAAGTCTCACAAAGCTGTACATTATACAATTAAATGTTTTCAATGCCAAGTATAACAAACATAATATAAATCTTATCAGTGTAAATAAAGTATATCACAAGTGACAATGCAAAGAGCCCCTGACCTTTATATAATCATAATGATCTTTTAATTAGACAAAGTAAATGATCTGCTCGTTTCACTTTGTGAAGAATAACATAGGAGGAAAGTTTTCCAACTGTAGGGCGAAAAACGCCTGCAATTTGAACTTCAACCAACTTCTTGTTCATCTCAGACAGTTATGCCAGAAATCAGCAGTCAGTCAGGAAAAAACACAAAGGTTAATTTGAGCTTCACAAGAAGAAACCATAACCGGGACAGTCTGCGCAAAGGCGGCGTGATGTATGGTGCCTTGGCTACTTCCACTGGCAGGATTTGATTCAGAGCAAGAAGGAGTTATAATTTCACCTATGTTTTGAAAATATCCTTGTTGCTAAATCTGCTTGGACTTTCTGCAATAACAAAACCAGCTGCAGTTGATTAGAAACTGTAAGAAAGACAAAGCAAACTTGGAATTTCTTAAAACTTCAAAATGACAGTAAAAAACCCTGAGAGAACCAGTGAAAGCTCACAAAGTTTATTCCCAAGGCGTGTTCAAGCCAAAGGCAAAGGCTTCTTCTTCTGTTATTTGTATAAGGGCTCTGAATCTGTCAGGCCCTACAAAAGGCAAACTGCTAAATGCTGCCCTTCCTATTGTGGTGAGTGGGAGATGGAGTCCTGACACTGGTAGCTGAGATGCCTCCAAAATGCAGCACTTTTCATGAATGTGCACCAGGGATGGAGAGAGGGGGAAGAATGGAGGAGGAAAAGAAGCTGGATGGATGCAAGGATCCCCAAACCCTCTGGGAAGATGGCAAATGAAGAGGCAGAAATTGGAACAGCACAAATGCAAAAGTGGAAAGTGAAAAGAAATTATTGTTGGTCTTCATGCTACAGATCTCCACTGCCCCAAGGAAGGTGAAGCCTGGGCTTGCTCCCACCTACGGCTCCTCAGCTCCAAGAGCTGCAGGCTGTGAGCAGCCCCTAAGCTTCAGGGAGCACAGGGATGAGACCCTGGCTTTGGCAGGCTCTGTCTTTGCAGTGTAGATGGGCTGGGCTTTCAGGTTTATTTTTCAAGACAAATTTAGCATTAATATCTGTGAACTTTAGAGGGATTAGAGGCAGGTCAACATGCAGTTGTTTAGTTTGCTGCCAGGTTCGAGATATTTTTAATTCCTTTTGGGTCAAATGGACTTGAATACTAAAGTTTTCTTAAAGCGAAGAACAAATCAGTTCATCTGAAATCTCATTTTACTCATTTGATATGAAATCAAGCACTTCAAGTCTCAATTCAGAGAATGATTTAAAAATATATATCAAATGGAAGAAGGGAAATGGTTTGTTTCAAACCCATTCCCATGAAATCCTTCAACATTTTGTGAATGAAAAATTAATTTTCAACTGAAAGAAAGTAGATTTAGACTAGACATTAGGCAGGAGCTCTTCCCTGTGAGGGTACTGAGGCACTGGCACAGGGTGCCCAGAGAAACTGTGGCTGCCCCATCCCTGGCAGTGTTCAAGGCCAGGTTGGACATGGGCTTGGAGCAACCTGCTCTAGTGGAAGGTGTCCCTGCCCGTGGCAGGGGTTGGAACTGGAGGAGCTTTAAGGTCCTCTCCTTTAAAGGAAGGATTCTCCAGGATCTCTGTATGTCTGTTGGGTTATTGATAAGCAAGCTCTACCCTTCCCTGTCTGACTTGTCCTTCAGATTGGCTTGCAGCCTAATCAAACTGAGGTCATTTGCCTACCAGATGAGGTGTAGCTGGTAGGATGTAGTGCTTTTTGGCAGGGGATAGAGAACTCTCCTATAGGGACAAATCACTGCACATCAAAATAAAAGCCTTTCAAGAATTATGTAGCAAAGAATTTATCTCTTGAATTAAAGACAGTATCTTTGTGTAAATAAGGTTTAAAGTGGTCAGAAATTGTATTTGTATTCACTTTGCAAACCATTATCAAATTGAATTAGTATTAATGACTGCTCTGCTCTTACTATAGGGAATGAAATCAGACTTTGGAAAGTGAATGCACAATGATGTCCAGTAAGAAGGGCTGGGAAGCCTTTTATATAATAATTGCTAAAATGAAAGAATCAATGTCCTCTAGTGGTTGGAAGGTTGGTGGACAACTCACTTGTTAGCTAACATTCTTACTAGAAATGTTTTTGAAATGGAGTCAGACATATTGGGAAACTATCAGAAACAACAGCAAATTGAGATATTCAGCTTTTAAGAATTCAATTCAATTCTCTTTAAATGATGCTAAAAAGGCTAGACAGGTCGATGACTGTTAGAGAAACAGAAGATGTTAAGGGTAAAACCAGACAAAGCTTCAAGTAAGTTTCTGCCTCCTGAACAGGAACCGTTTATAGACATCATTTAGCCTCTAACCTTTTACTTTTGCAGAGTAAATGGGAATCGTCAAAGCCAACACCAAAAAACCTTTCAAATCAAGAAGTTAACCAAGAGCTCTGCTGATAAAAGTAGTAAAGGCAACCAGTAATTAACACTTTCTGGTAAGAACAGTCACTCAAGATCTGAGTTTCTGCAATAAGTTACATATTTTATCCAAATACTTGACTTGGATACCATGAAATCTACCTACTTAAGAACTGGCTAACCAAACTGCTCCGAGTTTATTTGATTCTAAAAAATGCCTGTGATCAGTTAAGCAATGACCATAGGAAGACAGGGAACAAATACAAAAAAAGATAACACCATACTGTAAGTTTCATTTTAGAAACCCAAAGATAAAAAGCTGTCCATGAGTACATCCATCTTCTTAATCTTCAAAAAAATTAAATGTTTAGATAAAAATACTAATCATACAAACACTGAAAAAAATAATTATCAAGGCACAGTGTGCTAACAGAAGTAGTAACATGGTCCCCACGTCTGAAGTCAGAACAGACTCTCTCTTCTTTCAGTTCTTGCTGAGCAAGAGAATATTACTCCGTCAACTGTTCAACAGATAAATTCTTTACATTTTCCCATTACTCCAGAAGATGAGGTCTATAAAGCCAAAGAGCAAAGCTGAAGTTACTTTAAAGAAATAAAGTGACATCTTACAGCATCAGGGAAGCAAGGCTGGAGGGAAAAGTAATATTTTTTGGTAGCTGAAGAGGGCATAGTCCGAGTGTTAGGGTCTCTTCAACAGAATATTGTACCCTAAGGGCATTGTACCCTGTCTCCTCAGCAACACAAGTACCACAAATACTGTCTCCTTCAGTGCACACATAGGATCTGTTCATGCAGATCCGTAAATCAGTGCTGAAAAGTAATGTTTATGGAAGTCAGACAAACCTGTGTTCACTTGTCTGACAATGGTGTTATTCAACTATGGAATAGAAAAACAGATGTGGAAGTATCACAGTCAATAAAGACTCTGCTTGGCTTTGGTGTCCTGGAAGCCCCCACGAGACCCCAACCATTATTTTGGACCTGCAGGACTACTGATGATCTTCTGCCATGTGAGAGCTGGACATGTATTTACTGAAGCTGACACTAATCAATACCCATCACTTTCTCACTGGTTTCAATGTTATTAGAAAAGTGGTATCAACAGCTCCTACTGTTCCACTGAGCTTCCAAAGAAAGCAGAGGGTTGATGGTATCCAGGTGCTCCCATTGCCTGGATCTCCAGCTCATCTCCATCTGAGCTCCAGGCTGTCTTTGGTGCGAAGTTTTCCATTTGACCTTTCCTATACTTCTCTTAGGATCAGAGAACTTTAATACTTTTTCACTCTTTCCAGTCTATTTCTGGCTGATCTCTAAAATGTCTGAAGCACTCAGAAAGGTTTCTTACATTCTGGTGTTAGTCCAAGGTACCTTAGTCTGAAGTACTGCAGTGCAGTGGGCACCTCTTACATTTTGCTGAATAACTGGTCCACCAAAACCAAGTTGTGATGGTTTTGAAATGATTTTCAAATTGAACCACAGGTTTTTGATGGGTAAAAAAAATAAAATAATGGAGCAAAGACTCATGTTTCATTTCAGTGAACATTATTCCACAATATGAAAGTGCCCAACCAGGTCAGGCTACATCAGGGAGGAGAGAAGAACATGCCACCATGCAACCACCTGGGGGTGTTTATCTTCCACTCATAGAAGGCAGCTCTAGCTTGGGAAGTTGCAAACACTGTAACACATTCAGGAGACTGAATATTGTCAAACAATTCCACTAGAATTATGTTTTAAAAACTCATCTGGAAAGCCAAGTCATGGCTCTGGGACACAAAAGAGAACATCAGCAGTTGGATCACCTAAAGTACAAGGAAAGTTAGCAAAGAACAAAATGTCTGAAGCATTAACCTGCCAGGATTACTTCTTAACGTCACAAATTTCAGGTCCATTTGAAGTCTCACAACAGAGAAACTAAGGCAACTGATTGAACTTCCTTGTGAAAAGATTAAAAAAGAAATCCTATAGAGTACCGCATGTGGTCTTGCAGACACGTCCTGAATTCACCCACGAAGACTGATGCCTGTTGCAGAAACTCTCAGTTGCCATTAGTCAAGGCAAAGAGAGGGTAAAAAAGACGTACTTTCTCATCCAGCTGCAAATGCAGCTCTGCTCTCTTTGTTTCCCCAGTCTTCTAGGCCTGGATCTAGCTCACCTCAGACATCACCTACAGCTATTGATCTCATCAAGGCCAAAATCATGCCTAGTGGTCTGTGAGCAATATCCCACCTCTTCTCCACACCATGACACGTGGCTGCTGCCAAAGCTCATGCCAGATCTGCTTGGACTCTAAATTCTACAGGGCAGAGAGTGTCCCCCACTCAGTGCTGGCACTGTGTTATCATGAGGGATTCCCAGTCCAGGCTGGGCACTAGGTATAACCATGATATACATTAGCAAAGGTTGCTCAGAGAAGCTGTGGCTGCCCCATCCCTGGCAGTGTTCAAGGCCAGGTTGGACACAGGGGCTTGGAACAACCTGCTCTAGTAGAAGGTGTCCCTGCCCGTGGCAGGGATTGGAACTGGATGAGCTTTAAGGTCCCTTCCAACACAAACCACTCTGTGATTCCATGATTCTGTGATCATGTAAACAGCAGACAGCAACAAGCCTTTTCTTCCCTGGAGCCAACTGCTTCCTCAAACTCCCGTAAATCTCTGCCTCCTAACATGAAGTTAGCACAGCTCCATAATTATGGTTGTAGCATAAGGAGCAGCCAAGCTGAATTAGGCTTCCAATTGCATGTCTAATTTATGTACAACTGCAGCAATTACAGATGCAAATTAAATAACTGTGCAGAAAATGGGTTTTATTAGCCATAACTAAAACCCAATAAAACTCAGTAGCTCATGCACATCTCTGCACTGAATGTGCCTCTTTAGAATGTCAATTAGAAATGTGAGAAACAACCACGATTCTCTATTTCCTGATCTGAAAACAAAAAAGGATAAGATGTCAGAGCACATGTCTGACACAACAAAACAAACAGGAGCTCTAATTGGCAATTTCAGAGCAACACATTGTTTTACACACAGCAGTTCTATGCAGCTTTTAAACACACTATTTGTACTCAGTCTTTCATGCCTGACATGGCTGAGAAAAGTCTCATCTAATAAAACCCTATGTTAAATGTAATTCAGCTTCAGAAAAGGCCCACTCTGACTGCCTGGCAGGTTGGGAATTAAAAGTTTAAACCCAAAGCTGGGAAATACCATGCTTAACTTCACAGGGAAGTTGGGGGCTTCTTAGCATCATGTCAGCTGGGTCCAGGGCTGTGAAAAGCATCACTGGATGTTTTAATGCTGAAACCACTCAAATCTTCTGTCATTCAGACTTAGCATGAGTGCTGCCATGTTTAAGGATCCAGCACTAACCTGTCAATTTGTTTAAAAGCAATAAAAAAAAGAATGTTCCCATTAAATCAAGGTTAATCCTCCTGCACAGGTCTTATACAATTTTCTGCTATGTGAGATTAAACCTACTCCACATATATGTAGCACAAACATGCAGATTAAAAGTTCACATTTACCATGCTGTGTCTACACTGTCCATTTGCTTCATTCCTTGTTTTTGCAAGGGAGAGGGGATTTTCCTGGCTGGCTGCATTACAAATGTGAGTTAATCACTCTGCTCTAACTGGGAGTGACTGCTGGCTTTCAGCATGGAGACCCCGGGTAAATCCATGCACTACCAGGATTTACAGTTACCACATAGATAATTCCCCCTGCACATCCCACATCCCTTCTTCCCCATCTCCAGCCACCTTTGTACATCCCAGGCAGGGTGGGATTGCCTAGGTCCCTTCCACAGGGAGCTCTGGCAGCCACTGAGCACGATCAGCCCCTGGACACAGGATGAGACAGAAACACGCAGCTTCTCGCACAGGGCAGGCAGTGGACACCCGAAAGGGAGCACTGGTCAGCAGGTCCCGTTGTCTCCAGGGTTCCTTGAATGTGGTTTCCACACTGGTGCCCTCTTCTCCCACTGATGTCCATGGATGATCTCTGCTTCCTCAGCTGTCCCACTACATGATGCATTACTTCCAATACAGCATCTTCCCCAGTACTGATACAGATAGCACTTAGTACGTAAAACTAGCAGGATCATTACTATTCCTATACCACTTCCCAATGGATCTGTTGCCCTCCTGGCCACTGCCATGAGATTCTCCTGCCAGGCCACAGCATGAAAACTCATTCTGGATGCAGGAACCTCCTTCAGAATTTAAATATACCACATCCACTGACTTCCCCGTATCTCTTGGGGCAGTTTCATCCTTAAACAACTCCAGCAAATTACTTACACATGACCTCCCTTGCCTGAATGTCTGCCAGGTAGTCTTAATTAAACTGTGCATTATCATATTCACTCTCCACAACACCCTGAGGAGAGGTTTCCAAGATTTCCTCATTTTGTGTATTCCCTTGGATTGTCTATCATTAAACAGCAATAATGATAAGCAAAATGAAAAAGGCAGGAATAGTTTTGTATCTGCAGAAAGACAGCACACAAAGAGTAAGTAACAGAGTGGCCACCGTGCCTCTCCCCAGACAGAGATCCTGGGATGCTGAGCACTTCACTAAGCTACTGAAGTGCAGGATTTTCAAACATCGTGGTGGTGAACATGGAGTACAATCCAAAGAAGATGCTTTCAGAACAGGACTTATCATAAGAAGGATACCCTAAGTTGCTAAGAGAGAAGAAAGACCAGAAATGCCTGATCCTGCTTATGATATAAATAATAGGAGCATTTACAAGGAATAATCTCCAGCTTTTGTAACTAAGAGATTCACATCAAAGGCATTATTTGATAATTATTTATGTTGCAGTTCTAGATTCAGATGTTCTAGAGTCCATAAAAAGCTTGAGAAAATCCCAATCCTCAGTGAGCCCACTCCCCTTCCCAAACTAGTCCCCTCCTCTTAAATCAGTGGTAGATCTATTGCCAGGCTGAGCTGGTGCAGGAGCATCCTGCAGCCACCAACTGCACCCAGCAGACCTCAGCACAGATTGCCTTGGCACTCAAAGAAAACACCTTCTCTTAGAGGTCAACTGCTCTGGAAATGATGATTTTGCAACCCTGGGAACAGCCAAAGGACAGAGACTGAACCACTCTCCAATCCTCCAGCTGACAGTCACATCGGTATAACACAACGGCAGCAGCATCCTTGGTCTCAGGAGCGTATAACATCCAAACAAGGTGAGCAGGGTAAGGCAAGGCACAGGTTTATTAATCCTGTCAAAAAACAATTTAAGGAGATTTAGGATTTACATTTACCCGTGCCTGACTTTGAAAGATACCTTAAGCTATGCCTTTGCTTCTAGCTGTATTTTGTAGCTGACCTATTTCTATTCATAATTAATACTGGGGGTTTGTTTTACTCCAGGATCAAGATACGTATAGGAAAAATTATCTGGGTTGTATTTCAACCGATGCAACAAGGTTGTTGCCTAAATTCTGAATACAAGACTCTGTTGTTGCTGATGAGTGAGCAGGAGAGAAACCAATTTGATTTTGTGATCCAAGCCCAACTCTACATAGCTCAAAGCACTCAAAGAAATGCTTTATTTCTAATAGTGCAGTAAAATCTGGCAGCATTTCCACAGCAATGCGTATGGAAATCCACAATGTCAACTCTGCAAAGTCATTTTTGAGAAGTACATCCACAGCTGAACCATGCCATCAAAACATTCCTCCACTGCAACCCAGCCCAGGAATGTCAGGCAAGTCAAAACCCAGCTGGTCACACCTGAGCTATCCCATTCATGTAACACAGGAGTAGCAGAAGAAGGCAGAAAAAAAGATGACTCTAATTAAAACTAATGTTTTAATAATTCAAGAAACTACCTGCTCTTACACCTGCTGCTGGTGGTTGGCTGGCTGGGGACAGCAAGGTGGGGCAGAGGCTTGGATGCTGGGGAAGGAGACAAGAGGCAAATGATGGAAAGATGGGAGAAGGGAAGTTATACACATGGCCTCCTTAAAATAGATTAAAAAAATCAGGGGATACCATTTTATGGAGCAATGGATCTAATAAGAGGATAGCTATAGTCATTCATGGTGCTCTGGAGAACAGGAAACTCTATGTGAGAATAATGAATTACACCACAGTAAATGCATGGGTACATCCATTTTGGATTTGGACCTTGTACGTGCAACGGGTGTGAAACCACAGACAAGTCTTGGTATTGACATCTGTGGTCTGTGGGCAGCACTTCCATTACATGGGCAGGATGCAGACCCACTGCAGCCAGCAGATCTATTGAAGTCCTCTAGCTAGAAGACAGCATTTTCTTACATTGCATACAATGCAGCTGTGTTAAAAATTAATGAAGGCTCAGGTACAGCTACCAGTAAAGATGGTCAAAAGTGAGTATTATGTGCAAGAGGTTTCTGTGCACCTGAGGATATGAGCCACTTTCAGTCCTCCAAGCAGAATACCACACACAGTTGCTTTGCTAGTGCAGCACCCCCAGAAGTCAGTGCTTCACCAGCTGCCATCGATCCATGTCAGGTTATGCAAGGTCTAGAGCACACTTCCTACAGAAACTTGCCAAAACAGAAATCCTTTTAGTACTTAACTCGAGATTTTGTGAAGATTCACTTAATCTGCCTCCTTGAGGTACATTTACAAAAGCAAAAATGATCAATAACTCCACCATAACATTGCATTACTCTGCATAAGTAATTTGGGACAATACATTAAGTAAATGAATGAATAATCCTTGAAATCTACGTACAGTAGGACAATAGCTTTAGTAGCAAATCTCTGCTGGAAGGAAAACCAGCAATTCAAACAACTCAATTTAGGAGGCAACTTAGGAAAACCAGAAAACAATCAGTTTCATACTGGAAGCAAGCGGACTAACTTTAAGACACTGATGTAGCTATTTATAGCTATTATGATTTTTTTGACAACATAAATTTCCAGTTCCAGCAGCCAGAGGAGGTGAAGCTTTGAGCACAAAGAGCTCATTGATTCACCATGTCTGTACAGCTTAATTCTGAAAATCGATCATTGTGCATTTCCTCCAGCACTTTTTTCTGCAGCATCCTCCTAACCAATTTATAATTATTGCTTATTGCTAAAATAGAAATGGTGATTCCGCCACTCTCTGCCCTACTAAATCATTATTTAATGCTGCATGGCTGCCCTCCTTATAGAAAGGGATAGCTTGGTTTATTATGAAGACCAGCATTATTAAACATCCCTCAGTTGTGTTTATAACTGATGCCTGTTACTGAAGAATTCTGTTTTCTTTGAACAGATTTCCCTTGCCCCACCTATGTCATGTCAAGCTCTTGGAATCATCTCTAAGGGAAAGGGTCACTTTTGGCTTATGAAGTGTCCCCTGGCAAAAGCCAGAAGCTATAAACATGAATTTTTCATTATATTAATTGTCCTTGTTTAACTGTGCAACGTGACTCTTGAAAATAACCGATATAGAATTTTAATTGTGTGTGAAATATGCAGTCTTCACAAGGCCCCTTCCTAACCTTTTTTATACAGGAGGGAGCTTCTGCCAACAAACACTGCCTCTTAGCTATGTTCAACTTTCTTTGTAATCCACTTTCCTGACCTTTTATTTTGACATTTTCACCTCATATATTAATTTCTGCCTGCACCGAATACTGCAGCATTATAATTACTTACATATAAACCTTTCATCACATCTTTCTTTAGACTTTGTTAGAAGATGCTATATATCAAATAACAGCAAATTTCACATTAATCAGCTGGCCTTTCAGAAGAACAGGCTGCCAGCAGCCTGGAGACAATCACACCTAGAGCCTCTGTGCCACCAAGCGAGGGTCAAAGGAGCCTTCTACTTGGAGAGAACAACATTAGGCACCCAAAAGAGAGAAACCTGCCTTTCCAGACCTGCCACAATGCCCATGGATGTGTCCCCAGCCTTACCCTCACCCAGCTTTAGGGCAGCAATACATTAAGCAGGACACCCAAGCACCCTCCCTGCACATCCTGAGAGCCCCACTGCCTCAACAAGCCATCACTGGGAGTTACCTTCCTCATCCTGCTCAATGCATTAGTGGATATTACAGGTAATTTAAATCACATTTTCCAGTGAATTTATTACTCATATCAAAACCCCCTACCACATAAATCATGCAGGTTTTATTGTATATTTTTAACTACAGCATATTCACACACAATCTTTTGCAAATGAGTAAGATGCAATGACACACTGAAGCAGTCATATTCAGTAAATGTTTTCCTCACCTGGTCTCCATACTAGAAACAAAGAACAGAAACTGCATAGGGCATAATTCAGGTGATCATCTCTAGTAAGGTGGTATCCATTGGACCACACACCTCCCAAAACCAGCCCAGCAACCACCTGAGGGTCTGCTACAGCAAGGTGGCATACAGCGAATGGGGTTTTGTGCATCCCTGTGTGCACCAAACCACAACGTGAAGGTCTGACCTGCCTTACCAGAGGAGAGGAGACCTGTCTGGTGGGGAACAACCACCCAGTTCAGCAGTTGATCTCCAGGTATTTCTGATTCTTCAGGGTAAAAACGAAAGCCTCCAAACTGCCCAAGGCGATTACCATATCCCACAGTGACTTCCATACCCCAATGTGCATTTCAACCCTCTTCCCACAGCACAGCAGTGTTTAAAGTAGCATCTTCTCAGGGACAGGCAGGTGTTGGGACGACAACCCACAGCAAGCAAGAGAGAGATTTCATTTCTCCAAGTCCCAGCCTAACTTCTTTACAGTCCTGTGCCAGTAGATACCATAAAAAAGCATTTACCTTTTTTCCACAGCAGCTGCCTCAGAAAGTCTCTTGGATGCAATTGCCCTAAATGCAATTCCAGCCTTTTGGGGGTTTCAATCTCTTAGTCGCACTGAAGGAACTGAAGGAATTGTAGGTCCTTCACAGCTGTCACACATTTTTGATACCTAGACAGAAGGGATTTTCAAATAACGTGTGCAGGCAGCACAGATGTTCTCGCATTGTTCTTCCAGCTTCCATGCGGCCAAGGCCCTTAGTTCTGTTATTTACCATGGAGACCAGTGAAAAACTAATCCAAATATGTGGGTGAATTGAAGTAACCTTGTCAATAGTTCTGAGATGTGGGTATGTGCTCAGCAGAGCAAGAGAGACAGAAAAACACACCAAAGCCATTTCAAACATCATCTGGCATGAGCTGCAGTCACACTGAAACAATGCATCAGTGGAAAATATCCACAACTGTTATCCATCCTTTTATTTTAATAGCTAATAAATATATAACTCAATTGCTTGCAGGCAGACACAGCTGAGTATTCTTCATGTAGAGATCTAAACCATCATCCAGTACTCTGAACATTAAACAGACTGAGATCCTGGAGAGATACTTGACGTGCAGGATAAAATTACACAAGAGAGGAAAAAAGGATGCAACAGCTGATTATGTGCCTGCTGCCATAGATTAAATACATTTTCTGGACTAGAAAAGTCCATAGGGACAACATCTCAGACATGTTCATGGGTTGCTCATATTTCTCTTCCTTCCTATTGTCAAGGTCCTGTCTTGTGCGCACTTTTGTGCTAGTCCTTAAACAAAATCTCTGCTCCAGACTTTACAAGCACATTTTCAAGTCCTGACACTAATAAGAGATTTTCCCACTAACTTAGAGAGCCACAGTTTCTTCCTAATCTTCGCAAAATAACCACAATGCAACTAAGAACATAAGCATTACTAAGCAGACATCATCTGTGCCAGAGATAATCCTGTCGCTGAGAGGACTGTGAGGTATTTATCTCATATTTTTGCTTTCCAAGACCACCAGATCAGTGTTATGTTAGTTTGGAGATATCATTAGCTCAACCAACATGCTATTTCACTGGTCTCCAACTCAAAAGCCAAGTCAGCTCAAAACTCCAGCCATGATCTTTGCTTCTAACTTGCTAGGAAGAAGCAGGGAGCTCACAATCAACGTCCCACTATTTTTTAAATACCATTTCAAATCTCTGAGCAGATTATTTCAAAGCTTGATCCCAGCTCACCGCAGAGTGATGCTCTTGTGGAACTCCTGGTAATGGGAACAGAGCAAGCAACACAATGGCTATTTATCAGAGCACATTGTAGGAGAGAACTTTGTGCCTATAAAAGCACAGCCAGGCCCCTCGGGTCTGTCCAGACACCAGCACTGCTATTTAATTGCTGGAAGCTGGAGGAACATTCAGGATCCTGGAATGCAAGTCAGTAAATTAAACAAGTGAAGCTTCTCTCTTTAACTGTTACAAGGAATTTTAAGCAAAATTCTGCAACCCAGGCAGCATGGATGCTTTATTCCCAGCACAAGGAATGCAAGAACAAAGTAAGAGACTTTCCCAGGCTTGGCAAAGGGCAAACGATCTAATCGTTCTGGGGTTTGCTGTGTGTACCTGCACAGACTGGGGGACATTTCGGAAGTCACAGCTGCAGTTCCACACGTTAGGCTGGAGAATATAGACAGGAATCTATTATTTAACTGGCAATATTAACATAATCAAAAAATTTGCCCTCCAAGACCCTCGGCACTGCATATCAGACCAGGTATTTGTTCCTTCTCACTAAACAACTGAGCTGTTCTCTTCAGCCTTTCCACTTACACATAACTCCTATCTTATGCCATTTTTTATGGGACATTTTCTTCTGTTCCTCTTCAAAGACAAAATTCTCCTCATGTTAGAACTAAAGCAAACACTTTTCACCCCACCGACCTCCTTAATACAGCAGTTCGACACAGACTGATCAGCAGCACAATGGATGTCCTCACTGCTGCTGCAGGTAATCCCAAGACAAACTCAAATCCTCAGCAAGGGTTTCATTCTCATACAGCATGGAAATTTCTGCTGTATCACTGGCAGTACATCAGGTCATTAAGTACGACAAATTACATCCTGTCACCAGCCCCACACTTCACCATTGTCCAGGACCAAGTCCTCAGTATAATGGGCCACCTTCAGACTCCTGGCAAGCAGATGCTCAGCTGGACACCAGGTTTGCTTTGCAGAACTGTGCCCATCTCGTTGTTTGGGATGAGAATTGGAGCAGCAGTTCCAAAGAAAGTGGCAGGTGGCACCTCACAACAGAAATCTCTGCTTTTCCAAGTGCTGTTCCAATAGAAAAATACACGTTTTATGCTTCCTTTACATCTCTGTGTCTTCCCTTGCTAGGATTTCTTTTAGTGTAATCTCAATATCAGATATAGCTCATTTTTGTTACTCCTAATATAGGGATAATTGCATCACCCCTAAAATATATTAACTTTTTAGATTGCTCCCAATCCTAATCTCAATATATGTAGTCATTTTTGAGAATATGTTATTACCAATCAAAAATTAGTCTAATTCTTTTCTACCAGACTTGAGAGTAACTGAATACAGTTAAATTGGTGCTAGGAAAAACCAAGGTGAAACTTCTCTAACCTGAAACGCAGAAAGATGCTGTCTGCATGGCTAATGAGACACTATCATGAGGAATATATTCTGTGCTACCCCAACCCTATTTATTAACTAAAAGTTGGCTCAGTAATAGCATAAGCATTCTGTTTTGTTTAGTGTAGCAATGGCCTACAGTTAAGTGCAGTAACAGAGATTGTTTCTGCATGGAGGGTAACGAGCCCTGGGAGTGCAAACACGGAGCCATCACCATAAAGCAAAGCTGTCTTTGTGAAAGTTTGTTAATCTCCACTCTGAGACATTTCCATTAAAACATGTTTCATAAAGCCACAGGTTTGTCCTGCCAAAACCAGGCAGCTAGACCGACTGTCAGCAAGCAAAGCTAGGGAAGACCTCAGTCTGCTTAATAGCCATTTCAACAAAACTTGCATTTACCCAAAGACCAACAGCAATTCATATTCTGTACCATTTCCTGAGCCAGACACCTGAATCCAAACCTCTGTGCCTGCAAACTTTTCTTCATTTTGCTATAGAAGCAGGGATAAATTCTTCTAGGACCTGAATACTCATGTATCAGTCAGAAAGAACACTCCTAAAGCAACTGATTTTTACAGTCATCATAATAGTCAACAAGATCCTTAACACTGACTTTACAGTAGAAGATAGTATAAATTTAAGAATTAAGATAAGAATAAACAAGACAGAAGAGAAGGCTAAAGCCATTTATTACAAATACACAAAAGAAATATCACTACAACTTTTAGAAAAGATAGATTACTCTTTTCCAAACAGACTCCAAAGGTCGGTCAGTTTGAATGACTTGGGAAAAAAGGAACACGTTAAGTCTGAAGCTGAAAATCCACCGCAGAGAACGTCTAGACAGCCAGTCTTAAATCTCACTCCTAAATCAACTGAGCTGCAGCTCAGCTGGCCCTGCCATGTCGTCATGCCGGGTGAGAGACAAGCCTCGGTGGGGAGGAGTCCCCATACACTGCTGCAGAGATAAGCTTTGAGTGCCTGGGGCTCTGCCCCAAGGGCAGGTGGTAGCCCATCCACCCCAGCAGAGATGCTCTGTGTAAATGGTACCATGCTGCGATGGGTTTTTAAGGAGTGAGTAATGTTGTGCCTGAGCTTCTAGGTGGATTTAACAAGCACATCTGCAATAGCAGTGAAAGCAGAAGCAGCAGCCAACTGTATAATCTACAGATCTCAAGAAGAGCCTTGTTTTGTTACACGATGGTACAGAGAGAGAAAATGCAGCCCTGGGAGGGGAGGTGACTGGAGAGTGGACATCCCAGCCCAGTGCCGCCCCAACATCCCCACCTTCACCACTGCATGTCTTTTGAAAATGCCCACTAATTATTCTCCACCTTTAACAACCAGCTCTTACTCATTTTTTGTATACTCTGAACACAGGTATAGGAGAACTCAACATCACCACAGAATGGTTTGGGTTGGAAGGGACCTTAAAGCTCACTCAGTTCCAACCCCCTGCCATGGGCAGGGACACCTTCCACTAGAGCAGGTTGCTTCAAGCCCCATCCAACCTGGCCTTGAACACTGCCAGGGATGGGGCATCCTATCGAAAGTTTAGTGTCTGTTTTCCCCCATGGAAAAGAATATAAAACTCCTTTTCCTAATTTCTAATTCCACTGGCTTTGCAAACCTCCTTCAAAGCCTCAGCTACAACATTGTGTTGTATTTTGTACACCAGAGGGTAAAAGCTGTAAATTTTATCACTTTTGGGTGCTGTCTTCTTCAAACATGATTTATCAGACCCAGCTCACCATGAGGAATATTGTGTAGGCAAAGAAGAGTGATAAATGCCATTAATGACTGGCCTGAGAACACGCAGGAGAGAACAGCAGGATAATGAATAGTGCGGGACTCCTACCTTCTGGTCATGGCTGTGGACCATTAGACAAAGATATTGGTTTATTCTACAACAGGTTCAGACACACTCCATTCTTTTGTTTAATCCATGAAAAATAGATTTAGCAGAAAGAAACAGACATATGGTAACTCAAAAACAACAGAGAAACTTCTTTTTCCTTTCTCATTCATTCCTTTGCTTGTTCTTCCTCTCCCAATCCAGACACACCATCTTCCTGTTGCTGGGTTTTGTATCCCCAGATAAAAGACAGAAAGAAGTTGCACCATCATTACTGAGCCTTAATCTTTGCCTGTCCTTGGTTTGATTCTCTCTAATTTCAGAAAAGATCCCGAAGCTAATAAACAATGAAGCCACAGAGGAAAGCCACCTGGAAGATGTGCTGCAGGAAGAATTAAATAGCAGTTTTTATATTTCTTTTTTTGGTTAAGCAGCCAGAAAATGCAACAATATTCTGAGCAGTCTGATGGCTCTGGGATCCATGGGGTGAGATTTGTGCATTTGGTAGCAACTGTATGCAAATAGCAATAACTTCATATAGCTGTTCTGGTGAGGAGAAAAAGAGATAAACAATAAAGAAAGATCTTAAAGAATAAATGGGGAGAGAAAGAAACTAAGGGGTGGTGCAGAATCTGAAATGTCAGAGAATGTCGCAGGCAGAGGGTAGGTATGGGAATAACAGATCCAGAGCAAATCTGCTGGAGATGTTAAGAACTGGCAAAAGATCAAAGCGATAAGAAGCATTAATTCTGTGCCTATAAGAGGACGTGAAAAACTGTTGCGGCAAAGGCCAGCCAAGGTAACATGGAAAGTGGCCTAGTCATGCGCTGGGAGCTCTCCTCCTCTCAATCCAAACCTAAAGGCTTTTGTCCTACTTTAAAAAGTGCTCTGCTGAAAACAGAGCACAGAAAAGCTCTGAAACAAAGCTGAAATACTTTTGTAAACCCAGGCTTTCATCACAGTTTTCTAACTCTCCAGACATCCCGGCTCTGTGAAGATGCCTTTTCACTCCTCTTCCAGACATGGAGACAAGCCTGTTCCACTGTCCCTAGCAGTGCCATTTATGGCACCATGTTTAACTAGGTGACACAGCAGACAGACAAATGACCAAACCCTGCCCTTCCTCTCAGCACCCTGTTCCACCTCTGAAGACATCAGATGCTAGATAACCACTGTTACCAAGAAGCTGCGCACTGCCCCGACTCACCACTATTTGCTTACTAAGAAGACAAGCAACAAGTAAATCATCTTTTCATTTGAAATCTGCTCATTATTGCTTTGCTATGAAGTGGTACAAACCTGCCCAGGAGCTCCAGCAGTGCAGGTTCTATAGCCTGAGTCCCTTTCTTGGAGTGCACAGAAGCTCAGCAAACCTATATCTACTTGTCTTCAAAGCAGAGGAACGCAGCTTTGCTGTAGCACAGGCAAACACTGATCTTCCCTAAACTTGAGCTAAGATTTTCCTGAATTCAGAAGTGTATGGAGCTGACACAGAATATAATCTCTAATCCAAACATGTTTCTATATTTGAACATCTGTTTCTAATTTCCTCACCCCCATCCCAAAGTGCCAAAATCTGGTCTAGCGGAAGGTGTCCCTGCCCATGGCATTGAGGCTGGGACTAGATGATCTTTAAGGTCCCTCCCAACCCAAACCATCCTATGATTCTATGAAAACACTGCCAGGGAATAGTTGGGTATTTTGCAGCGTGGTCCCAATCTAGAAATCCCAGAAAAATCTTTATGAGAGCAACAACCCAGTTTTGCAAACTTTGAGATGCTTCAAAAATCCTGGCTAGAACCTGGAGAACTGCTGAGCTTTTGAGCAGCATCTGAACTGAACCACAGGGAAAAACTGAGGTTCGTTCATCACTAATTAAGGGCTTAACTGACATTACCAATGCTTAGCATATGTTCTTCCCTATTAGCTTCCAAGAACAACAGTCCGCAAGATTATTTTGAGCTTGAGTTGAAATAAGGTGAACCATACCTTAGGCCAACAAAGTTTTCCAGAAGGAACAAACACTTTGTTTGGTTTGAAGTCAATTCTAAGACACAAAGTGTTTACCCAACTTCAGCACAAACAGCCACCGATCCGCCCCATTTCCAGCAAACTGAATTCAGCTTTCTTCTTACTTCTTCACTTCAACGATTTCAATTTGCTCATGTAAATCTCAACAGTGATAAAAGATATTATAATAATGCCTATTTCATTAAATAAGCACATTTTTTGAAGTTCCAAAGTTTTTCCACAAGATAGTTTTACATATTCTGCTGGTTGCAATAGGGCTGTTACCCTGTGCAACTGCACAATGTTTTCTCTAATGCACATAGGTGCAATATACAATATATGCAGTACTTATTTATGATGGGAACTACCTCCACTGAGTATACCAAAGACAGACCTCAAAAGGCTAAAACGAGCCTCTGTGGAACACAGAACTTGCTTCACAGGAAAAAGTTAATCCTAAAGTGGATTTCTTGCCATATTATGGTCTTAAACTACACAGTGCTCACTAACATCCTTATCTGTAGGCACATATGGAGTTCCAGAGAACTTGCTGTGATGCTTTTATATATAAAGGTTTATACAGTCAGAAGCTCAGATGTCATTATTCATGAGCAAATAAAATTTCAGAACTTCAAGGCACTATGGAAAATGTCAAATGCAGTTCATCTCATTGTCACATAAGTTTCTATCATCGTCATTTCATCAACATTGTTTAACATTATTTGTTTGTTACACAGGGGAAAAAACGTCACTGCTATTTTTAAAATGGAGCACTCAATTAATTAAACAGCTTATTTATTTATTAAGTTTTAAGAATCAATCAGGTTCCTACTAAAGCCAGGTGAAAATTCCATTGATTCCACTAGGAAATAGGTCAGGCCTTCAAATATAGGCCAAAAAGGTAAGGTTTTCTATAAAAGTCAAACAGATATCCTGCCGAAGGGCCTAAAGCCATGAGATGCCAGCTCTTCTGCAAATACTGGGTGGTGGGATGGGGTGGAAAAGGAGGTCTCTGGTTCAAGATAACTTTGCTCCAGTACAAAGAGAATACACGGCTGCTTCTGTAACACCACCCAGATTTGGTACGTGCACCCAAACTGAAAGCAAGTGAAAATATTGTCATTTTCTTCAGGGATCAAAAATTTCACCATTCAAAAGGTGCTGCTATTTATCTTTTTTAATGTCCTGCTACATCCCAGCTTAATACACTTACGGGTGAAATCCTGCCAGCTCTCCCTACCTACCTCTGGTATCTTTTGCTAGAAAATGAGTATCGCTGGCATAAGTAGTTGGCACCAGGCAGATTTCCACCCACTGTGAAAAGGTCAGACACATCCCAGACTATTTTTAGTGTGTATTTAGGGCCCATTCAGATTTGATTTATGCCTCCTTTTAATTCAGAGAGTTAAGAATAATGCAAAGTTACAGCACTTTAAAACTCATTTAGGAAACATCTAAATTGAAAACCTAATGACCTACCAGTGACCCAAGATGGATTTAAGTGTGATTAGTAACAGAAATGAAAATCCATTTTCTTATGATAAAGGACAGTCAAATTCATCATTATGTTATAATTCAGTCTTAAACCAATACATTTATATTTAAGCCTTGCTGGTGTCTTACACTATGTCTGGTAGAAATAGTTTTATCTGTCAAAATCCAAACAGAAGCTCAGGAGTTAGGATCTTCTCAGGCAATCAATGCTTTTTTGGTGCCTGACATGTCTTTAATAAGCCTGACTCTGGAGCGAGCATGGCTCAGCAGTTTTTGAAAACGAGGCCTTTGCAAAAGTATTAAAAATTGTATTTTAGCAGCTACCATCAAAATGTAGGACACCTGCTGCATTCAGTGGAAAAATAATCAGGATGCTTGTTCTCGAATCTTCAAGCAAGCCAAACTGGCTGTGGAATATGATTTCCTTCCGCACACTGCCAAAGTCAACTGTCTGGTGTAAGAGATGCTCCGTTTTGAAGTTGCTTCTGTAAGGAAAGACTATGTGTTAAGAACAGCTTAAGGGGACTCAACCACAAGTACATCCCAGGACACGGTCCTCCACAAGAGAGAAAAAACTCACTGTGAAGTTCCTTCGCCTGAATTCAGATTTGAAGAGGTATTCAGCATTATTTCAGGGGCTGAAGGGAGAAAGAAGGTGGAGGGGAAGTTTAAGTGATGCAGCTTGGTGTTTTGTGGTGGTGGATGAAATAGAAAACACAGGATCAGTGTATACACTGATAAACCTCTGAGATACTGTAATGAAATCCTGACAGTCAAAATCATGGTTGCCTGCTCCAGTGTCTGCATTCTGAACAAGACTTATGAGCTCTGTCCTCTAGGACTGTCCAATAGCAGCATGCTGGTTATCCTACTGGAAAACTGTGTTTGCAGCTTGGCTCATGTTTTATGCATAGGAGATGTAGGATGTCAAGCTGAAGAGCAGTGTACGCAGCCAAAAAAGACCTGTGGCTCATCGGTGCCTGAAAAATCAACAAGGAAACCTCTCTCCATCGAGGCATAAGACAGTTTCCATTCCCATTTCAAACAGATTTCAAAGACATTTTCATGTAGAACAGAAAGAAAAAAAAATCTCAATTGTTATAGTTGTTATACTCGTAGTGGGGAAAGTAGGGAATGATTAGAAGAATTCAGATTTAGTCCCTGAATGGCAACTATGACACTAAAATATTAGCAGTCACAAGTGACCGTAACGAAGGGAGCCAAAGCACACATTTATCTCTTCTCCTGGTAGTCAATTTGTGCATTTACCTCTCTCTGAAGATGTTCCCTTTATTCTACATATATCTATGCATCCAGGAAAGAGTCTTTCGCCCATCCAGAGTGACAAATGTCAACAACCTAAAAATCTGCCACTGGAGACTTCACCTGTCTCCCAGAAACTGTAATTGCTTTCCTGATCACTAATGAACTGAAACTCTGTGACCTACATCCAAGCTGTCGAATCTTGCAGCTGCTAGTACTCATGAAAACCAACATCCTCTTTTCTCTGCATACAGCACACACTGCTTGCACTAATTAAGCTATAGGAAATAGAGAAATTTTTACTGTGATCATTTCTTAGACACATGTTGCTCTACTTGGAGAAAATAGTTTTTATCTGGAAAAACTTAATTAACCTTAAAACAACCACAAAAGCAGGTTTCTGTGGTTTTGTATTTGTCGCATAACACATCCTTAAGAACCATGCACCCAGTACATCCAGTAGGAAGGCCAAGTCAGTTGTGTACAGTCTATGAACCTTTAGCTTTCATGAGCTCCTTTCTATCCTGGACTCTATTGTACGAAAGGTTTGTCCTGTCAAAATACTACGTAGCTATAGTAGAATCTTCCTGATGCACCCAGCTCCACGGCTCTTGTCCTTACAAAGCTCCCTACATCTCTCGCACACCTTCCCTGCACACAACTCAAAGTAGGCTATTATCCATGGAGTGAGTCATCGTGCCCAACTTTAGCATCTGATGCAGCTCGCTGTTTAGGAATCTGTTCACCTTAGATCCTATAAATAGTTGGCATCTCCAGACGATGAGTCAGAAAAAGACAACAACCCAGATGCTCCGAGGCCTTTTCCAGGGGAATTTCTTTGTGTCTGCTGACTGTGCAAGATGGAAGCCAAGGGACACGGGGTGTGTGGCTGTGTGTCAGAGCTGGGTGCTACACAGTGTGTTTTCGTATTTATAGTGATCTCCAAAGCTAGTATGAACCTCCATTTTAAACTCTTGGGCACAGGCATAGGAGGACTTTTCCTGTAAACCAAAACTCAGAGTCTGTACATAGTAACTCTGCTCACGTGCTTGCACGTCTTCCAGGAGGCAACCTTGGACAAAACAGACTCCCACCATCCCCTACAGTCTCAAAAGCTTCCCCCACACAAGAGAAGCTCCTCCGAGGTTCACTTAATGGCATTATTTTCTCCATGAACAACTAAGCCTACTTCTGCATAAGCACTAGAGCTCCCAACAGTTGCCCAGCTTTTACAAGCAACAAAACAGGAGGCAGAAGGAAAAAAGCTGGACAGACGATCTCTATTCAGCCCACGTTTGATTTCACTGGATAGACATTAGTACTTTGCAACTGTTTTCATTCACAAGTGTGACTTGGGGCCTTCAACAGGGTGTTATGTTATGAAAGCAAAATTCGCCCTTTTCAACAAGCTGAGACATTTTAAGTATATTTTCAAAACCAAGAATATTTAGTAAGTTTCAATTATCACTTCTTTTTAACCAGTATCTGTACTTCTGCTCAGTGCTGTTTCCATAACCCCAACTCCAGCACATTTCAACTCACTGAAACTGCTGGTCAGTTAGTAATGTGCCATTTAGCTAACATCGGCATGCTGACATGCCTCACTCTGCCCGGCACAGCAGCCACAATTTATTTTTTCAGCACAGTTTCATCACACCACTCAAAATACAGGCTGTGAAAAGTAAGTTCTGTCTAATGGGAAATTCTAGACTCTGTTAAAATCGTGGAAATTTCCTGTAAATTGGTATAATTCAAATCTCAGAAGACAAATATCTGCCCCACCCCAGGACTGTAGCAGTGTCTGTCATCAAACTTTCTAGAAACTTATCAGGGCAAAGAAAAACCTCAACATTTTGCTGCATAGTCTCCTGATACTTCCTTTTAAGGAATAACATTTCTGGCAATAAGGAAAATCATTCAAAGGCGCCTAGACTGGCATTTATTAAATACTACTTATCCGTAGCATAGTTATAGATGATTTAGGCTTCTCCAGCAGTCCAGTGCTGAAGAATACCAATGATTTCCCAGAGCTTTGGATTAAGTCTCACTGGGAGTTTTTCAGGAATCAATCACTGCCTGAATAACCGTCAGAAAACACTTTGGCTCATAGCAAGTCCAGTAGGAAACAGCAATAAGTACAGATTGTCCTTCAGCTCTCTAATACAGAAAAATAGGAACCCCTCGTTAAAACAATAGCAGTGTCAAAGGTTGTCTCAGCTGCAAAGGCTGCTTACTGAAAATGCCTTAATTAATGCTGTGCACCTTTAACCTTGGTTCCCAGCACTCAGGTATTACGATGCGGATTTGAACAAGATGCTCACATACCCTTTTTTCTACTGAACCCCTGACCACACAACTCCACTCTAACACACACACCACAAACATTTTCCTTTGCAGGTACCACAAATATGTGTTCTTCATTTAGTAGCCATCTGGCTTGAAACACCAGCATTTGATTTTCAAAAGCCTCAAGCTCTTCTATCTGCAACTGGGCATTACAGTTCCCCAGAGTGTTTTGAGTGTTTAAATCACTTAAACAAAGGTGCCTTAAATGGACATCCAGAATACAAGGAAAGTTTAAGCTCTAACCACTGGTTACTCAGTTCTCTCCTCTGTAAGATGTGGAAAAACACTCTTGTCACGGAGGGCTGGGAAAACAGATGCATTAATGACTATGAAACGTTCTGGCAGAGCAGCGATTAGCGTCAGAAGGAAGTCCAGTCATCAGAGCAGGGTCTGAAAAGGGATCAGGAATGAAGGCATGAAGAGACACCCTGGAGACCAAAAAGAAAACAAAATCCTGAGCAGATGCTCCCCTGGAGAGCCTTGTTTAATCTGTTCATCAAGTAGGACCTGAATAGCTTTGCCAAAAACCCAAGCTGGCTGAAGTCTTCAGTGTAACTTGGCCCTGACACAAGAAAACTTCAGCCCAAACCAGTAAAGTTTGGCAAAATTTTAGCAAAATTAAATTAAATCCAAGTTCAATAAGAGGAAGCATCATGTAAACTCAGCGATAGCTGATACTACCCACTCTGCTTACAAACTTTGCCACCTCTCAAGATAAACCACCAGCTTCAAACTGCCCACACAGAGATTCATTGAGACGCCCAGAGGAAAGTTCCGCAGTGCTTTGTTCGGGGGAGAGTGTGAAATTTATCATATGCCTTTTATTTTTCATTGCTTTCCCTTTTGCCTGACTTCAGACTGACAAGAACAAATTAAAATTTCACACCCAGCCTCATGCAGGGAGCATGGAATTCTGATCTGGAGGATTTAGGTAGATTTCTCCAGGATTACATGGATGGCAGGTGCCCAAGTCAGCGCCACTGAGCCCGCCCTTGGGTAAAAACATCCTGGTGCAAACATTTAATGGGGACAAAATGCAGATAAAGCACTAACAGTATAGTGCATATATTTATTTTCATTACTGATAACAATAAAGAATATTTATGCTGGAAAGTTGAGGCTACGGACACTACATGAACAGACATCTGGTTCTCAGTGTGAGTGCAATGGAGCCACTTACAGGGTAGTCAAAGATAACCAGAAGGTACTTATATAAAAACACCTAAAAACATGATTAGTAGTACTGAACACAGGTTTTTACTGCATCATTTTCTAGAAACAAGAAAGGATTTATAACTTTGGACTGTTTTGGATATTCCCAGTCCTTACAAGACCATTGCTATTTTCTCTCTCCTTGGAGGCCCCACTTTATGTTCTGGGAATGGCTGAGGACAGCAGAACTATTGCTGAGATGCTGACCTTGACCTCTTGAGCATGGTTACTCCATGCTGACCTCAAGAACACTTCTGGCATTGCTGAAGATGAGCCATGGAAAAAAGTAGTAGGAAACAGAAACAAAAGAGATTTGTAAACTTTGGTATTGTGAGGTACCAAGCATCTCCAACTCCCCTGCCCCTGTCCCCTTAGCCCCCAGAGACCTCTGGAGATGCTTGACTTTCCAATTATTTTATTAAGTAAAAAATTGATTTCTAAAGCACTTGGGTGAACAACATTAATGCTTTGAGCTTCACATAGATTCAGTCCCATACCTATTGCCAAACTGCTGCAACATAGAAGGGCTGGAAGAGAGAAAGTGCATGGATGTCAGCAACTGCCACTCGCTTCTGGAGTTTTCATTTCCTTGAGCAGTGGAGCTCCATTTTTATAATGTTAAATTCCCACCAGTTCCTGACATTGATGATTTAACTGGCAAGGACTGCAAGGAACTGCTGAGCAAACTATTTAAAGAAACAGGTTGGATACATTAGCTAGGAATTTTCTGGCACCAGTTCTATGTTTTGGTTAGTATATACCGCAGCACGCACATTAAATGATCTATTTTTCTCCTTGCAGAAAACACCACCCTTCTCATGATTTGAGACAATCTAGCACATGGAAAAGAAAGAGGTGGGACTAGAGTCAACTCTCAGTTGTGCTGGTAGGTATTCAAGTGTGATCTCAATGAATCCAATGGTTTTGGAGAGTTATGGACCATCACCAGTGTAATGGAGAGAAGTTACTGACTCAGAAGCTCTTAAAAAGCCTCGGTATGACACAAGCCTAGGAATTCAACACCTGCATTACCAAGGTTTTTGTTTATGATTGTATCTCATTAAAACCTTTTTCAGTTCAAAGTCAGGATGAGATGCCAGATGCCATTCCAACACCACACAGCCACAACACTTGTGGAAAAGTATCCATAACAACATCCCAATATCAGCACTGCAGGAACAACAGCATCCTCCATATTTCAATATTGCTTTGTCCGAGTTCTGAATTTATGAAAACCAGCTCTGCTCAGTCAGGATGTTTTAATCACTGAGACATATTCAGGAATACAACCGTATGAATAAGCATCATTCCTCCTTCCAAACACCATCAAACCACAGCAGAACATGAACTCTGCTCGAGGACACACGTTTACTCAGCTGATGACTATCTTGCCAAGCTGCTTACCCATTTGCTTTATTTTTCTTTTTTAAGGGCATGGAAATCTTTGTTCACTTAAATGCATCCTTCTGGCTTATTGTCGCAGATCGCTTACCTTCTGCGTGATGATTATTAGTACAAGCAACAGCATGGGTACTGGGATAAAGGTGCCTTATCCCAAACAGAATTTGTCTTCCCACAGAACTAAGTTACACAACGCCGCAAGCGAGGTTGCATCATTTTAACTACAGGAGGTTACATTAGTACGAATTTTGTATTTACATAAAGATGAAGAAAAAAAAATAATCATCTACAGGAACTAAAAAGTACATCTTGATTGAAAGATGGCTGAGACAACCTGATAACAGCTTATGTGTCTAGAAAACACTGGCACATGGAAGGGAAGGAATATCTTTAAGAAGAAAGTGGGGGAGGGTTAGCTACAAAGGAGAGATTGGGAAAAATTATTAAACCTAGACCCAAGAAAACATTTTTAAGCGATGAGATCATTTAGACTACAATGTCGGCTCCAAGTGCAAGATGTTGATTTCTGTCTCTGGACTTCTTTTATACAAGTCTGAGCAATGCACAGGAGGGAGTGGTGGAACACAGGCTCGGGGTGCACCGAAGGACCAAAGAGCTTGTTTCCATAGTAGACAGAGGATACTGATACAAGTGACCTCAAAGATGTGGAAGTTTTGACTTCTGAATCTTAAAGAACAATCAACATCTCACATTCTAACCACATTTCCAAGGTTTTGCTTACACTGAAAAATCATACATCAGATGGCACACAGAGCAGTGTGAGGCAGAGACAGATGTAAGGAGAGAGGAAGCATTTGTAACCATTGCAAAGTGTCCCTCCACGGGGAATCCTGCCTTCCTCTGGCTTCCACAGAAATTAAGTACATTTCCTGCCCATTTGGTCAGAGGGAGTGAATGTGCAGAATGGGAAGTAACAGCCTCTCAAGAAGAGTAAAATTTGAGAATACCAACAGTCAAGAAACATATTGGAAATATCAAAAAGTCAAAACAGGACTTTCATTTTAATTCAGCAAACCCTTACCAAACACTCGTACATAGGAGAAAATTACAGCCAAACCCAACTAAGGGCAAGGAAGATGCCTTCAACCAAATGGTCTGAGTGAATGATTCTCCATGCTCACTTAGCAAAAGGCTGGTATGTATAAGTTTGACCAAGAACTTCAAGTCTTGGTGATAAATCACTTACACCAAATTTTCAACTTCATTTTTAATTTATTTTTTTCCTTCAGCCGATTATACATTTCCTGGAAAATTCAACCTCCTGCTTTGATAAGAATGGTTATAAAACTCAAAATAGGCTCTGGTTTTGGCTAAAATTTATTGTATTTTTCAAGGGGGAAAAAAATAACAACACCAGAAACAGAAAAACAGAAGATATACCTTTGTGGGTGGCCTCCTGCAAAACTGGCAAAAGAAACCCACTGCTTTCCAGTTTCACTTCTATATTCAGACATGTTTGCATAACTTTTGCATTTGGAAAGGATCTTTCATATTTCAGGGGAAGATGGTTCTAGTAGGAAAAAATTCTTCACCCAATAACAAGTTCCTTTTGTATTCTTCATTTTTAATTTAGCAAGAAAAGCTTCATCTTGTCCAACACAGTCCACAAACCACTGACACTTGATTCTTATCAAACACAAAAAAAGCTCTTGAGAACAGTTCGTCCTTGAGACCCGAGGTTTTGACATTAGTTGATTCATCCAGTTTTCCTCCTACTTCTGCTCTTAATCTTCCCAGAAGTTTTGCCCAGGTGGAATTGGAGAACACTGCCTGTTTGTCTCACATCTCTAGATGTCCAGATGTCTGACCTAGCTACTGGTGTTTTGAACCAAAGAGTAGCACTGGTCATGAAGTAACCAACTCCATAAGTGCAATAAATCCAGTGCAGCTGCAAAGTATTGGAACAAGTGAGCCACACAAATACCCAGTAAATTTGACAGGTCCTTCAATGCTGTCTTACATGTGCAGAGCATACACTAAAACCTCCTGAGCACACACAGCAAGCAGGATGCAACTGGAATGTACTGGGTTTACAGGGTGTAGGTGGACATGGGGTGCAGGACATGCACGCCAAGTCCCACGTCTTGCGTATTAAGTCCCACATAACTTGGACACTGCAGATTGACTCTGGTCAAGGCACACACAGATCCCTGTTTGGAAAATTCTGGACAGGATGATGATCCACAACAACAGATTTGTCCAAGTCCTATTAAAATGCATCAAAAATCAGGTGACGCTGAAGTTCTTCATGTAACTCGATCATTTAGCTGTAAGGATATAAACTTCTTGCAAGATACAGCTAAATCAGCAAAGCACAACACTTCAGATTGGAAGGCAGATTGGAAGAATCGAGTATCTTGACACCGCTTAATTAAGCTATGCTGCTTTTCACACCAGGACTGCCAGCAGAAGGCAAAACATATTGCAAGCATACAGTTCTCTCTACAACCAGACAGTAAATGGCACTCCTTCCTCACTTCCTCACTCTGCTACGTGCCATTCCACCTTGCCTACCAACCATCCTGGCAGGGAACCATTGTGCAGTGAACATGCACCAGAGCTGCTCTTCCCCAGGAATGAAAGTAATTGGTGCTGCTGTCCTCAGCCAGCCGGCCCAAGGGCCAAGGGACAGGGCACTACATGTCTATACATTAAGCACAGAAGTTTTCTCCTGGCAAAGGGCAAGAGCAGGGAGTAATGAGAGCACCTGCAGCAGTGGTGTGTGTCTTTAGACCCCAGAGCAAAAGGAGAGCAGATCCCAGCCTGGATTTGCACAGCAGTCCCTTCCTCCAGTCCAAGCTCAGCACTTCCAAGGGAAGGAAATTCACCCTGAGCTCTTGGCAGTGTTTGTGAAACATCCTGTTAATCACTTTGTGGTTTTTAAGAGCAAAAAGTGAAAAGAAATGAAGTCCACGGGCTTACCCTGACTTTGTCATTAAGGCAGCTGTGATGGGGAGAAACAAGAGAGCTGCTAACAGGTATACAAAGGTCAGACCAGGAGCTTCAGAGTGTGCAGGTGCCTTATTGATTCTCCCTTCAGATCCTGAAACCAAGGCTTTTTTCCACAGAGGCTGCAGACAGTAATTTCTCTGGTTATCTAAAGAACTTGAAACCTGTTCCAAACTATTTAGGGTTTACACAGAGGAAGTGAGGAAGGTATTTGCACTTAACAGTAACTTCTGGAAGAATGGGGAGACCCCAACACCGCTTTTGGTGCCACTGCACAGAGAAGGGTGTTTCTACCCTTTTCAGCTATAACAGAACTGAGAGGTGCTTCACCTGGATTTAATGGATATTTCAGGATTTGGGGAGCAAGAACTGCCTTTTGGTTTTGTGTTTTGAGCTAAATTTGCCCATGAAGGAGAAATTCTCCTAACTGCTAATGCAATTATATCAAATTCTTCCAACAATTTCACTATAAATTGGAATAAAATACAATGAGAGTGGCAAAGGCCACATTCAAAGTGACATCTTGGGATATGGTGGTAAAAATACTGAGGGGCGGTATGAATGGTTCATAGAAAAATGTGGGTGAGAAACCTGAAGGATACTCAAATACCCGAGAAAGACAGAAATCACCAAGACATCACCTGGAGACCTAAAGAGACTGTTTAACTGTTGTTAAAAGAAGTGGCTCCCCTGGATGAGACAAAAAGAGAGGAACTGGATGAGCAAACCCAGTAACAACAGAGCTGAGGAGTAAAAATGTCAGACTTCTTACATTTACACCATAAAATTGAAACAGTTTTGGTGACCTGAAGAAGCACAACAAAGAACAGCCCTATGCTAATTCAACCATATTACTGAAATCAGTTGAGCAGTATTCAGAAAATTGGAGCAGAGGGAGGAGAAGGTGGCACTGCTACAGGAGCACAAAGCAGTGATTTGAAGAAAGTACTATGGGAAAGGAAGGCACTATGTGTGCCCTTCAAATTGGATTAAAACCAAACTATGAATGGAATAATGTGATTAAGCACAGTGAAGTGCATATCCCAAAAGAGGGCTGTTCAAAGAAAACTCAAAAAATTATTTAATCAGAAAGCACCAGAAGGAATGGAGGCACTATTGTTACTGACAGAGCTTCGCAAAATCACATCCCAGCTCTGAATGCATCTGGAACAAACACTGGAGGAAGGGGTACCTGACTAGGTCTGTGCTCATTAAAAAAGAGCAGCTTGCACCGAAATCCCAAGACATTTAACTTGGTCGCTTGTGATCTGGAGGCTCCTTATCAGATTCATTAACGACAAATTGGTTGAACTGGTTGAAACTAATGATGTGTTTCTTGACATGAGGAAGGGCATCGACAAAGCGTAAGCGGGGAGGAAAAAAAATGATGTCGTGGTGGCCAAGCTGCTGAAGGCAGAAAATGACTTTGCCTGAATTCTGAACAAATTATGTGCATGTGTATGATACTGCCATGACTTGTTAAGAGGTGAAAGCACATCTGTTGCAACTGTAAAAGAGCACATAAAAGCATTCAATCTATGCAAGCAACACAGTGGAAAACCAGTAAAATAATAAGAGTATTTCCCAAGGGGCTCTGATATTTTTCATGGACAATGGAACATGTTGCTGTCTCTCGACAGACTTGAAAGAGGTGTCAGAGTGAGAAACCGTGTTGTATGGCTTCATTAGGAATACCTGGATCCATCCCAAGACGTCCACAGATGCACTCCATCATTAGGAACACACAGGTCATATCCTAATGCTCAATTCTTAATGTAACTTCAAGTTACAGATTAGTTCTAATGTGTTCAAATAAATCTCAAAGTAAATCACAAAACCCAGAAGGTACAAAATTAATCAAAACACTTTGCAACTGAGACAAATTCAGCCACCAGTTTCCCACAGCCTTGCACTGGGGCTGCCCCCACTAAATTCACTGGGAACTTTTCCATTACAATCAGTGTGAACGGGATCAAGTGCATGGCTTGGCTGAACTCTATCCACTTGCCAACCAGTAATTTATTATTACAAAGTCAGTTCCCAGAAAATGCATTCGTATCAGGTCTGTGAGAATCAGCTATCCCATAACATGCATTGCCTATGGGGATTTTGAAAGAGACGCTGTGATTTACTTGGTGGGAGTACAGCTCCATCTCACACTGCAAAGACTCTGACCTCTCCTTTACAAACTTCAAAAAATTGAAAAGAAATCATCTTAAGGAAGAAACGTGGCCTTTTAGCTGAGGGATTCTTTCTTCCAGAGATTGTTGGAAATGCCCCTGCCATCACTTCAGAGACAATCAGGCTTTCCAGTTGTCTGACCTGAGACTCATAAGGGCTGTAAATCCTGCCAGTGAAATCAATCTGATCTGCTGCAAATCTTCAGAGCTTACACGTACCAGTTTTCTTGCAGGGAACGCTCTGCCCTTTTCCTGTGCTTTCCACCAGGGTTTCAGCAGCACAGAATACAATGATTCTCTTCAAGATGTCTAATAAGAGGGGTCTCAAAATGGAACAGCAGCCAATTAGTTCTTATGGACCAATAAACACCTCCACATAGATCTAAGGCTTAACTAATTCAGGGTGTGCACCCTTCCCACCCACATCCTACCATCATCACCAACAGCCAGCATAACAGTAGCACGAAAGCAGCCACCTGAGGCTGTCCTGAAGTCTGTTAGCACCTCCAATAAAAGTGCAATAGGAGTTCTACAACATTTTTACAATCATCCTACCGCTATCACACATCCAGCCACAAATACAAACCAGATCCATAGCCAAAAACTGGTAGAAACTAACCCTTCAGGGCTGTCATTTGATGTTACTCACTGACAGTGAAGTCTTAAACAAAACTTCCATTTAACTTTCAGCCCAGACTTCATTTCCAAGGCTGTGTTTTCTCATCTGCATTTTGCTGCTGTGCTGTTGCCTCTGCATTTTGCAGCAGACTGATAGATTTTGTGAGTCTTCCAAAAATATTCTGCTTCAGTAATTTATGACCTGCAGGTCAATATCTGAAACGCTACAATGGGTTGCTATGGAAATGTCAATACCATCCGCTTCTCTGCACACATCTAATTGGGATATCCAAGAAAAATACCTGGAAATTTAGAAATTATATTGAAGTCATCCTCCTGTGACTCAAAATCAGATTTTCCCCCTTTGTTATATTTTACATTGGAGACTAAGCAGCATTTAGGGCTGCCTCAGACATTTAATACCCTTAGCTAGAGCCTATGGGCTGCCTTTTTCTAACCATTTCATAGTTTAAGAAGTCTCCAGTGCTTAAAGAAAGGCTCTGCTTAAAGAAAAACAAAGCAAAAAATACTTCAGCTTGCAAGTAGGATATGAAGTTGAAATGTATGATTTTCAGCCTGCTCTTTAGTCAGCACTTTCTTAGGAGGGACTCAGAAAAGGCTAACTAGAACTGGCAAGACAGATGTCCAGTGAGCCTGGGAACAAGGAATCGAGCCCAGATTTAATCTGTGGCTTCAGAGTATACATCACGTTAAACTCAGATCCCTGAAAGAACAGATTCCCCAATCCCCACAGAACCCAAATTTTGATGTGTTGAAAAAGAAATCTGCTTTAAAACCACTCAACAGATATATTCAACCCCAAATATCTAGGGCTTGGCTTCAACATGAACAAATGCCCTGCTCCACAGGGAAAAGGACATACGTGACCGATGTGCTCATTACTATATATAACTGTGCCTCTCTAAAAAAGGAAAACCCTAGAAAGCAGGAAACCCAGGAGGATGAATGAACTCTGAACACTACGATGTAGTGAAGCTCAGTTAGATGAACAGGACTGCTGCTCACTCAGCAACGACAAAACACAGCCCATAGGATGCAATTCTCAGTGCCTGCTGATTTCATAAATAGTAAGAATCAGTCAAGGGCAACTTCTCATGTTGCTGATTAGTTACTGTTGCTACCAGTCATGTCAGATGCTTGCCCATGAAGTGACTTGGGTTTCCTGACCTATGAAAGAATGAGGTTTCCAAAACTTCACCACTTCCCACATCCAAAGACCCATTCAAAACCCACTTCAACCACACTGCCAAGTTATTCTGAAGATACTTCATAAAAAGGAGATCAGAAAAAACAAAACAATGGCTCATATTTCTTTAAAAGTTAAAAAACATCCCTACACCACCAAGGTGAACTTTCCCTGCTAAGCATGAGAGCTGGTTTTGGAGGCAGCTGCTTCAGGCATAAAACATTTCTCAGTGTCTTAAGCAAGCATCTCCCATGACTGTGATATGCCTCCATATGTATAACAGGAAAATGATCTCCTTGACAGGCAAACAGAGGCAGTCACAAAGTGCACGGATACCTGACAAGATTGTATGTTAAAAACATTCCCACAGGTGGCAGTTCATAGAAGCCACTGTTTGGCTTTCCCTTTCAAGTCACTTTTAAGACTGAGCGTGTCTTACGTGTAACTCCTTTGGATAAAAAGAGTCCCTCTCAAATGTTCTGTAAATAATCACTCCAATTTTCAAAAAGCTACAACTGTTGAAGCAATGTTTTCAAATATTAGTGTTACCAGCAAACAAAAATAAACCATGTCTCTTCAAATTGCCAGTCTGTAATGGCCAAAGCCTGCAAAATGGAGCAAAGCCCAGGGAAATGAATAATGTTCCAAGGACAACTGTCTGAAGCTCAGCAGTGCTAAAGAAAGCTCTCCTCAGCACCACCAGGCTCCTGCAGCATGACAGCACCGAGGGACTGCAGAGGCTGAGCCACCCAGGACGGCTGCTCCCGGCTCCTCCCTGACGCCTGGTCCTTAGGGATTTGTGGCCGCTTTTCCTCGCGCACCCATCAGGCAATACTGCAACGGGCTGCTGAGAAACTGCTGCTGAAAAGCTGCCTACCTGCAGAGCTGTCAGCTCTGGAGCTGAAGTAAAACCAGTCCCTAACCCCCTCGCCATCCAGACTGTGATTAATAATTTTTCCCCTTGAAAGCACTACACATTGACGGGCAGGCGAGCCGTGCCAGATGGTCCGAGCACACAGAGAGCTGGAACAAGTAAGCAACTGCACAAAAACTCCCAGATAAAAGGCAGAGCAAAGATGCATACCAGGCTTTTCATCAAAGAATCTGCTGGAAAAGAAAGTACACAGTATTTAACCCATTAGCAAGCACTCTGGTTCCAAAAGTCGTGCAACGGGACATCATAAAAGGAACATCTTGGTCTGTGAGAGACCTCACCCTTTGTATGGGGATGGATGTTCTCTCCTATAAAGACAGGCTGAGAGAGATGGGGTTGTTCAGCTTGGAGAAGGCTCTGGGGAGAAGTTAGAGCAGCTTCCAGTGCATAAAGGGGCCCTCAAGAAGGCTGGAGAGGGGCTTTTGGCAAAGGCCTCTAGGGGCAGCATTAAGGTCCCTTCCAACCCAAACCAGTCTGTGATTCTATGAAATTCAAACTATTAGCAGCAAACATACACATGAAACTTTGTCACGCAAATACTGGGACAAAATATTTTGAAAAATAATTATAAGTGATTTCTAACATGATCATTTAGAAAAACTAGAGTTTGCAATCCTAGTTTGCAGTAACACAGCTTCTGCTACTGCTTTTCCCACTGTTTCAAAACAGTGTTTCTGCTCTATAGAAGAACATGATTTTTCAAGAGGAAATTAATTTACCACTGTACCAAAGTACAGATTCAAAGCAACTGAAATCAGAAATCTTATTGTTTATTTCCTGGGCTAAGAACCTCTTGCCTTATAATTGCAGGAAAGCACAGGGGAAAGGAGACTTGCACTAGCTGAAATGAAAGTTAACACTGCTGCTTCTCAAGTGAAAGGTATTTTTACCTAAGAAGTCCAGGCACCCCCAAGCATTGCTTAGGGAATTCAAAGCACAGAGAACACAAATAAATAAGTAAAAGTTACAAAACAGCTACAGAAAGTTATTACCCAGCACAGGCTATAGCTATAAACCAAGGCTCTGTGGACCAGGCACCTAATTCATACCAACCACTGGGTTACTACAGGTGTACTCCCAGCCTCCCACAGAGCATAACACATGCTTTGCTAAAATGTAAGCATCAAAGCAGCGTGTGATTCTCTGCTTATCCTGGGGGAAAAAAATCAGGCCCAAGCTGCTGCATCCCCCTCTCACCTCATCTACAAAAGTCATGTGCTCTGTACCCCTTCCTCTGGCCAGCTCACCCAGCAGGTAGTAGTGGTGGTGGGCAGGAGTTGTATGGCCTGCTGAAGTACCCCAACCCTGCCATACCTCACAGAGCCATGTGTGACCCATGACTGCAATGGGGATGAAGGCAGGAGAAACAGCTGTGGCTATACTGTGAGATGGGTTTAGGGCAGTGGGAATGACCACCTTTGAAGGGAACAGTGCATAAAGCAGTGATTAGATGCATTATATCATGCATTGCCTACATATACACAGTCAGATTAAAACCCCAGCCCTTTAGCTCAGGCATTAGCTTGACTGTCTATGTAGCACCAGCTCTGAGGCACTAAATACTCTCCCTTTGACCAGCACTGAGCTCACAAGCAACACAGCTTTTGCTTGTAGGGACACGCTTGGTGTACAGTAGCCACCAGGAATTAAATTAGTGAAGAGAAAGACCAAGCCATTTGTTTCCCATTCTCCAGCTGGGTCTTGCACTGCTATAAATGCAGTGACCCTTCCAGTGCCCCTTCTGTAAGCACTGATATACCAGCAGCAAACAGCATTGCTTCACTGGCCAGCCACCAAGGAGCAGATTTCATGCAGCTGAGAACAGTCAGAACCAGCTGGAATACATTTTTAAGCCCTGGACCACTTCACAAGGCCTCACATGTGGCTCTTCTGTTGCAAGAAATGGCAGAAATTTACATGTTTGAAGGATATCCATCTCCCCTGCAACACTGGGCTTGCCCATTGCTTTCATTTGATGACGCCTGGAGCTTTCAGCCTGATCAAACCACTGTATCATCATTATCATGGACAGCAGACAAAATTGATGATGCTTTTATTCAGAAAACATTTTAAACAGAAAACCTTCATCGGCATTTTCTACTAGAGCTTCTTTCGGTGACGCATACCAGATGCTATTTTGCGTATTGTTATTAAACACGGAGCCTGAATCCCATGGTACAAACCAGCAAACACTCCATGCTACCCATATTTCTGAATTCTCACTTTCAGAATCCATTTCCTAAATGGACATAAGGGTTGCAGAACACTTTCAGTTTTTCAGGACAGAATATTAAGGTCTTTCTGTGAACAACTTTCTCCTTGTGCCTGGCAGAGACATCAGAACCCGCTGGCTCATCGCCATCCTGTCTTTCTCAGCAGGTTGGACAACATGAACACAGCTTGTAAATAAACAAACCCCAATCGGATGACACTTTGTGGAAAAACTCACCAGTAAATGTGGAATTGCAGAAACCATGTGGGTGTGCACATACATTTCCATCAGCAGAAACTCCTCACATGCCTGTGGGTGGCTGCGCACACTCCCGCATGCAAACACTTGCATGGGCTCTGAAGGCAAGGCTGGACTCACGACCTGTGCTCTGATGAACTCTGCTCTGATACTGGGCTATTACCAGTGAGAAACAGGATCAGCTTTCAGTAAAAACAAGCTTTATGTTGCTCTTGTCCAAAAGGCAAATATTTTGTTCTCTCTTTCCTCCCAGGAGACGGAGAGACTAAGTTCATTAAGGATTGTGAGATCAGTGGATATTATATGGAAGAATTAAAATGAACCTCAGTGAAACCTGTTGTCTCTCTAAATGTATCTATAAACAAACAAGTGTTAACTAAATGCAAACAGAAACAAACAAGTGATTCATCAAGCTTAGTTTCACACACCCCTAGTGCTGAATTAATTGATAGAAGAATGTGAAAGAGAAAATGGGCACTTCCCGCATGCTTTCATCAGAGCTGTTCACAATTATTCTGCAGGACTATTTGCACAAGAACTGGAAACTGCTGCTTTATAGACCAACACCAGATTTATTATTGTTTTGTTGTATTTAGCAGTGTTTGGTAATACTCAACTCCAGCTGGAAACTGTTCACAACACTCACTTATGAGAGCCTCATCATAGTGTTTGAGTTTAGTGGAGAAGCTGAAATGAACTCAACAATTAAGAATTAAATTAATTCTATTTTTACATTCGCTAATGAGACAAGCAAATCAGTGATATTTAAATAAGCACTAATAATTGTTTATCTCTAATTCACACATAGCTGAATGAAAGTAACTTGCTCCAGTAACTTGCCTCATAACCATACCAGAAACCCAGTTCCTCCATTCGGAATACAAAGCATTTAGCCTAAGGTACATAGCTGAGTCCCACTGAAATCAATTTGACTTAAGAACCTGCGCAAAGTTAAGCATGCACTGAAGTGTTTCCTTGAAGTCTACATTGGTCACAAACTACGTAATGAGAAACAAGGGGTTAAATACAGAAACTGAGCTTCTCGACACACTGTTATTATGTTCAGTGAAAGTTCATTACAGGAATGACTCCACGTCACCCCACCAATTCTTACTTACTACAAGAAGATTTATGTTACTGCTGAAACAAAACAGGGCTGCAGTGGCTACAGATTTGATATCATGAAGAAATGATAATGAGAAAGTATTTAATGAATGTTCAATCATTCTGAAAGTGATTTTTAGCATCTGGAAAAGGAAATGTTTACTTAAAAGCGAAAATCCTTTGAAGATGGAATATACTTTCCAAAATGCAAAAAAGCCCACTGTAAAAGTAGCTCACACAGCTTTACTGTGGTCCTGATAACACATGTGCATCATCGTGTGTCTTCACTTACACGAGCACTTTCCCTCCAAAAAAAAAACCACACCAAAACTACTAGTATTTAAAAAAAAATTTCACTTAATCTCATAATAATTTTATTTACAGGCAAAAGAAAACTGTCCCCCTTCCAGAAGCACTGGAAGGGTTGACCTTTTACCTGAGATCATCCCATGGCCCAGCTAAGGCCACCTGCTGGAGAGTTCTATGGTAGAAAATTCCATCCACTCCGGAAAAAAGAGACTATTCCTTTGTATTTTACACCAAGCACATCTAAGAGCATTGTTCATTAGCCTTCACCTAATCATCCCAAATGATTTATTGCACTATTATAAAATCGAAGCCTTTATATTTATCTTAAAGTTTCATATTAAAATTGCTTCAAGGGTCTTATTTGCCTGCGCTAGCAAAGAACTGCTTCATCTGCTGCGCCTCTGGTTGGGCAGGGTGACATCCCATGGCCTAATGCCACCCCCTGGAGACTTGTTTAGTCATGAGTGCATAACCTGGCTTCTTATTCCAAAGTTAATTCACAACTGAAATCTCAATCCTTCTCTTCCCAGAAAAGCCCTATGAATCGGCAATGTGAAATTCAGAGAACACCCAAGCCAGGAAAGACAGATGTATCTATCATACACAGATGATGTAGGAAAGAGACAAAAAATATTGTCATCAGTGCCTTACTGACTGCAAAAGAAGGGAACAGTAATTAATCAGCAGGAGTACATGCTGAGAGGAAATATTGATTGAATTTGGGAGAAACTTCAGTTTCCTGAAGGAACTGTTCCCCGGCAAAGGTAACCAGGAAAGTTTCTGTAAATTAGAATGGCAACCAGCCAGCCCTCAGCCAACCTGAGTGTCATTCCAGGCAGTTCCGAAAAATATACCAGATGCATGTTGGTTTCTAAAAAGTAATTTAAATACATTAGTAAATCAATGGCATTGACAGCTTGATGGACTATGATGGAGGAGTCTTCCCTTGAAATATCATCTCTAAAACCTGCAAAACTCTGGCAACTGAGTTGTTACAACTTTATTGTATTTTCATCTTTTCCAACAGCTTCTGTGTTTGGTTGTTTCAGCTTCAATTGACATGGATTTCTCTCCTGCTGAATTGACCCCCCGGCTCCTCAGGACTCCCAAACATCCCATCAGTGTGAGGAGGAGGCTTTCGTCCTTCTGCATCATGGAAGGGCAGGAGGTGTCAGTAACAGGACTAAGGAGCAGCTCTGTTCGGATGAGGATTTGGGTCAGAAGGGAGATGGTTGCCTCTATGGAGTAGAAACAGCAACTTCTTTCTGTCCTTTTACCAGACTGGTAACATTTACGGCTGGGTGGACATTACCCACCCTCCACATAAAGAAAGGAGACAGTAGTAAGACTAAAACTAACAAACAAAACCAAAACACAACATAAAGATGATGGGGTTTGCCCCAAGAAGTACATCACGGCGTCACACAAAAATGATCACATCTTCCAGCATCAAGCCACCACCCTCTGAAAGTCTGACCAAAAGCAAAGCCAGGTATTGCTGTGGGAAGGGGTCATGAGTCTTCAGCAGACGCTGGGAGCCTGTGAGTCTGTCCATCCCACCAGCCCAGAGCACATTCATGATGGGACTTGTGTCAGATTGGGTTTGGCCATTCCAAGGGATTTAATTAGCAGTTAAAAAAACAATGGTCTGCCTGGTTTAAGCACATTTGGAGTTACCTTGCTGTCTTCCTCAGTAATAAACTGTTCTGGGCTAAGGTCATCTTTCATCTGCTCAGTAAATAAAACTGTCAACTAAAGCTGAGTTTCTGTTTCTCATCACTCAAGCAATACAATAAAACTGAGCAGCGTATTTAGACAATGATTTTGAGAGAGAAGGCAAACCTTAAGGAAGTTTTAGCATAATCATTTCCTTTCAGTTGATCAACATAACAGACACGGTAATTGAGCTGGGGAAATGTGATATTAAAGCTTACAAGCCTGATAATCAAATTGTCTTTAGAGGCAAAATCCAAGCTGGTTTTCCAGACCTCATCATATCCATTAATTAAATACTTGCTATCTCTTCACTTAACGTCTAAAGAACATTTAAGCAAAAACCCAGCAGTTTCAAGAAAAAACAACCTCCTCTAGCTTGCCTGTTTAATTCTAGTTCTATCATGTAGGAAGTTTTACTGCTGTCAAGCAACATTTCTCATCTTTGTAAGAAGGAATTCAACTGGAAATATTCAAATATTTTCAACATGCTGCTTATTTTTATCTAGAGGCAGATAAATTACAATATGTGTGCAAGTAGTAAAAGCAGTTGCCAGATAAAATAGGGTTTATTCCCACCATACCTGCAATACATTAACCACTACATGAAAATATTTCTCTTTCCAACACAATTAAGCCTGATTTGCAGTGAGCTCACACAGACTTTCACAGTACTACTCTGCTGCAGATTATTAGTTGCCTAAAATATGATGCTTACATTTTTCTAGTATATTAACAAATAGTACTGTTTGAGAGGGGAAAAACAAGTAGAAATATTACACCCTTTACCCTGTGATTCTCGCAAACACCAGATAATCCCACACCAGTCAAAACACAATGATTCAGGCTGCCAAAACAAGTGCTTACTTTTCCCAATATCTGACAGCGTTTACGTAAACGCAGAAGCAAACCTGGCAGGGTCTGAAATCAGACCTGACTCACGTCCATCCTCTCCCAGCACATTCCACTTCTTAAAACCCAGCACGTCAGCAGAGCCTTCATAAAAGAAGATGCATACCTTGAGCTCTCCGGGGCTTAGGAGGTTGGGGGTTTTGTTTGTTCATATTTTTTAAACAGATGGCATAAAATCTCAATTTCCCTTACTATAATATAAATGATACATAATAGAATCATAGAATGGTTTGGGTTGGAAAGGACCCTAAAGCTCATCTAGTTACAACCCCCTGCCAGGGGCAGAGACACTTTCCACTAGAGCAGGTTGTAGCATATGGAAATGCTAGAAAACCCCTGCTGTCAGGTCCACCTCACTGTACCTGTTTGTTTGTTAGCACAACCCAGAATTTACTTCCACAGTTGAGAAAATGCAAATTCTTTTTCTTTATACATGAATCTACCCTCACAACCCGTCAGTGGAGCTTCCATTAGTCCTAGTTGTCTCTTGGGGAAGACCAACAGCCCATCAGCTGCAGGGACCTCTCTCCTGCAACTCTCTGCCTGAGCAGACATGGGGGCATGCACATTGTCTCAGGGTACCGAGATCTCCAACAAACCACCATCCAGAAGAACTGCATTTAGGAGACTGTCCCCATATAGATTCCTTATGAGAATAATTACAGTTAGAACAAGGAGGTCTAACTCCTGCACCCAGCTGGGATCTTCTGCTCCACAGACCCAGCCCCACTTCTGCATGGGAGAATCTGGAGAGATTTCCTTAACGGCAAAATCCTGACAGACCAGCTGATAATGGGAATAAATTCCAAAGCACTTGTGCTGTGCAAGGTCCTTTGTGACCACTGCTGAGCTCAAGTCACAAGTCCTTGAAACGACTGACCCAGCCAACTCCAAGTTCATGGACCTTTCAATTCCTTCACCTCCTGCTTCACTGGGCAGAGAACAGCTTGTCCTGTTTCTCATGAAAAGAGAGCCAGAGATAGGAATAGTTATATGGAATTTGTATCTATCTATCCAAACCCAAACATTCAAAAATCATGACTCACAATCCCCTCCCAAATCATAGGATTAAATTAACATATCATGGGACTTCGAAAGATGCTGTCTTAAAAATTATGGAACACTATATACTTTGTGTTACTTACTACTTCAAAATATTTACACAGTCAGAAACTGCAAAGTTGTTATCAACAGTTAAAGGAGACAGAAGCTCACCTAGGAAAAAAAATCATCATCACATATTCATAAGATTCCTGGAGGCTGGACCTTTAAAAATAGAGCAAGTGTTACAATTCATCACATGTAAATTTATGGGACTTGGCAACAATGCAGATGTCTCCAGGGATGGTGGAAGAGGGGGAGTGCTCTTGGTTAACCTCATTTTTTTAAATGGATACAGTATGCTGAAAGGGCCCTACTAAGTATTTCCCAAATAAGCCCATTGATTAATGTAGAGCACTATGGAAACAGCAGCACAATGTGCTTAACACCCAGTCACTAAATATTTTGACGTTTGTTAACCAAAACTAGATGCATTCCTGAAAAAGACAAACTGGGAAATAAAACCTACAGTTTTTGAAAGCATGTCCTTTCCATGCCTGTCGCCTAGAGCAGAGCAGAGGTGGGAAGCCAGGTTTAATAAAAAGTAGAGGAGAACAGACCAGTTTTGAAGTGCATGTTCACTTTTTTGGTTAAATGCAAAGAGAATTTCATGGTGGGGGGGAAAGCCTGCATAGTATAGTGGGGTTTCTTCCAAAATAAAAACTAATATTTAATCAATTTTACAAATCAAAAGCGGGTGGATGGAGGGAAATGTTGCTCCTCTCAGCATTTCTTCCTTATTTTTAAATCTGAAATATGAAAAATCACAACTATTCCTCCCTACCACCAGCACCTGCTGCTGCAGGCATGGACAGTGCTATGTCTCAGCCTCACCTGCACGAGTTCAGCCTGGCTTTTGCTCTTTAATCCCACAGTGCTGGCTGTTCACTATTATTACCTTGTGCCTTTGTACCAGAGCCTGCAAAGTTCAGCCCTCCAGCGAGGTGACAGACGCAGAAGCCTGGTGGCATCACACACTGTGTGTAGCTTTGCTGCCAGTCACGGTGGGCAGCCCATGAGCAGCTCCACAAGAAGCCACGCAGCACGGTGCTGCACTTCAGAGAGGTGTTTTCAGCTACTGCTGTCAGAGCCTTCCTCCAGCAGGTACCACATGCCAATAACTGGAGCTGGTGCACAGTTTATGCTTTTGCTGTGTACCAGACTCCTACTCCTGAGGAATATTTACCATTCCAAAACAAAAATACTGCCATAAGGTGTGAATAAAATCAAGTCTCTTTTGTTTAAGAGGAAACATGGTGACTGGCTGGTATTTTCCAACACTGCAGTAATTTTATAAACATCTACTAACAGAGCAGCTTCCATCCTATGAACCTGCAATCGTGGCACTCAGACTCCTGCATCCCCCTGCTCTGCTCCACAATGAGTAGAAGGCAACCAGGAGAGACCAACAGAGCACTGCGTCAGCCACAAAACTCATGGGTCGTTTTGATGGCCAAAGTGGGGAAAAACAGTTGAATGCTGTTGCTTGCAGCCTTCTCTCTCCCCATTCCAACTTACACACTGAGAAATTCATGTGGTTCACTTGGCCTGCGTTTCAGTGCCTCATCCCTTTGACTCTGTTCCTTCAAGTGGTTTCTGGGGACTACTGTATATAAGAGTAGAATTTTTACAACAGACACCATACTCATTGTCTTTTGAAAATGCTTGAGGCAGCATAGTAGAGGGATGGGGATCACTGGGAAGATTTCTTCAAAGGACAATCTAACACACAGTATTATACTTGAAAATGTATTATACTGAAAGAAGATAATACTAGGGTATGAGTGGCAAATAACTGTGCAGTTTGGGAGACACAGTTGGAACAAAAATGGAGCTATATTGCTGTTTCCACTCAAATGACCCAGTTAATCTCAGTGTTAACACCGGCTGTCAAAACATCCACTTAGCAGATTTGCATCCCTTGTTTATTCAGAAAAAAAGGTGCAACATCCAAGCAGTTACCACAGGAATAGAAAATACTACATAGAACAGGTGTTTATGTTTAGCTCCAGTTACTCCATCACTGTCTATCACATACTTAGTACTACGCTACACTACACTTGATTGTAGCCAAAAAGCCAAGAATGCTAAATTCCACACTTAGAAACACATGAATAAAGCAAGAAAGTTTGCGTCCATATCTGAAGATACCATTATTTCCCTGTTAGGATTAAATCCAGTCACTGTCAATGAGAAGCCCATGTACCACATCAACCTTGGTGTCCTTGCTGCAGCCTCCCGACACAGCCTTTGCGACTGGTCCTGAGGAGGCACAGGCACCTCATCCACCATCCCCTTGTTCTGCTCTGACCTGGGGACTCAGTGGGACATCAGACACTTCCACCATCCTGGAGATGGTTTTGGCTGCTTGCAGTGCTTGCTTAGCACAGGTAAAGTGTTCAACTCCTTCCTTACCTTTTCATCCACAGTGGGAAGAACACATTTCCATTTTCAAGGATAAAAAAGCCAGAGACAGCAGATCACATTGGTCACATGCCTTCATGTACACTTTGTACATCAGGTGGCATTAACATCTCTGCCTTACCTTCATACAGGGTATCCCCATTCTCAATAGGAAGCTGCTTCTTGGCAGCTGCTCTGCGATAGACCACGTGTGTCCGGCCTCCTCCCTCCTCCTCCTCCTGGGCTCCCTTCTCCAGAGGTTCAATGAAGAACTCGTCCTTGTCTGTGCGGATCATTCCAGCCTGCAGCGACAGGGCAGAGATCGACCATTTTGCATTACTGCACATACAGCAGACATTGTGAGTAAACAGTTGCAATATGCTTAAGCACACTTTAGTGCTCTCTAGAGAGCAATTAGGATGCAGAGAGGAAACCAGGTGAATTCTTTATTAGAGCAAAACCAAGCATCATTTCCCCAACTTGACAAGAAAGGACAAAACGTACAACCCTGAACCAAGAAGACTTCTCCTCGAACCACAGGAGTGAACTGTAGGTCTAAGGATCTGCCTTAGGAAATACACTCCCTATTAGTAAAAAACTACAGTGAGAGTTACTATGACCTTAGCTATCTATCAGACCCAAGCTGATCCAGTGTTTACTCTCTCTGCTAAATAAAAGATCAGTTCAGCACCATAAGCTGGTCCTGATGCGCAGTTCAACAACAAAAACTGTAGAGTCAGCCCTTCTGTTCAGAAGCAAGACAGAAAAATACCACATCTTACATGCAGGCAACTAAGCTTTGTGACTATTTCCCCCTTGACACAAAGGGTTCAGCTTGACAAAATACTCTTTGAAGGATTAGCCACAACTGGTTCAGAAAAGGTGTCAGTAGTGCATTGCTAAGAAATAAAGATTTATTCAGACTGCACCAGGTACCCGGACACGAAAAAAAAGGGAAATCTGCACTTCTACAAAGCACCCCAAAGGAACATCACCCCAGCAATTCTCACTGTGTTCAGGGCAAGCCCTCATAAAGACTGAAAACTTTAAAAGAAAAATGTCTTTTCAGCATCTTCACGCAGGTGAAACACCTTGGGCACTCTGTATTAGCCTCCTCTTGCAATCCTGCCCCACTGCAGAAGGCCACCGCAGCCAGTAGCTGGCTTGCAGAGATGCTTGGCTTGAATCACTTTTTCTGCATCTGTTTGCACATCTGTGTTTGAGAACTTAAACTAATGAACTCTTTGCTTGTAAACAGAAAGTCTTACTACTCACCTGAGAGAAATAGATTATTACTGAGAGAAGCCCCAGAACCAACCTTCAGAAGCCCCTTCATGATGTTCTTTCTCACTCTGCCCACTGATGATCCTGGAATCACTGGACTTCCAAACTGGGCAGAGGAGACTATCTTGACACTGTCACATGCCACCTTGCTACCTGAGCTTCTGAGAGCCTAAATCCTCTGCTGGGTGAAGCCCTACCTCAAGCTTCCAGGAGAACCAGTTTGACTCCTTCGAACCCAGTATCTTCACTTGAAACAAGCACCATTTAAACACTCTTATCATATCCTAGCACTAAAGTTCTCACACAACACATATTTTTTCTTCCTCAAGCAGCAAACTATATTCCTACTGCTATAAATACAGTATGTTCTTTGGTTGCCTTCTTGGAAAAATGTCAGGTTCATTTGTCATGTCTTAACTTACATTAGGCAAGATTTCCAGTCCCAGATTTCATATATATAATGTACACAAAAACAGATTGAAAGGGAAGGATTAAAGAAGCAAAATTATATTGAAGCAATTTAAACTGATGCCATTCTGCCTGTATAAAGGAAACTGAATTTGAAATCCTGTCCTGTTTCTTCTTATCTAATTTAGATTCCACATCAGACACAACAAAGGTGAGAGGCTCAGCAGCTCAAAGAAGCGAAGACAAGCAGGAAAATAAGTCCTGAACCTAGAGAGACAGCACCTGATCTTTTACTGTAAAGAGGAATACATGAAAAAATCAGAATTTATGTTATTCTCCTATTAATGTATATTTTAATTGTATGCACACACATGTCTTCTGGATCTTAAATATTACATCCAGAAATTGTAAAGCCTTTTAATGAGAAACACACAAGAAGGAACGAGCATTTTCATGCTCAGCTGCACAGAGTGCAATCCACACACCATGCACAGACCCAGGAGCAATACACAGAGAGCTTGGCTGTCCCCAGGTAAAAAAAGGGATTTTTCTTGTTGCAAGTGAGCTGCATGATTGTGCAAATGCTCAGATGAATTCCTGCATTTCTAAATCTAGTATTAAGTAAGCAGCTAATGACAGACCTTAGTTTAAAATGCAGAGCATGCTTCAGGATGTCTGAAACACTGGGGAAAATGCTGCTGTGCTCTGTATGCAGCAGGGAGCACTGATGGAAGTTTGGAGGAATTTAGATCTCCTGAGAAGATTAACAGATAGGCAATTTCTACCATGAGCACTTAAACCAATTAGACAGAAGAGTAACTTTTATAGGTGAACTTTAGCTTCCAGGGCACGGTGGCCTTTTAGAAAAAGCAAACATCTGGGTCAGAGTGAAGACTCCCCCCTGAGAACATGAAGGTGACAGCCTGGGACAGGCTGTAAGACTAAACAAGAGAGATGTTTGAATGCTGGCTCCCAAGACATAAAACCAGTGGTCAAACACCGACGTTCCCTGCAGACATTGTGCCTGGTGCTGGCCCTTTTGCATGCAGGGGGATTCATGTGGCACCCAATACTGCTAAACAGCAGACCATCCATCAGGTGCTCCTATTTCACACTCTGCTTCTGGGATAGACATGACACCATGCTGCACATCCCATGGCAGTATCCTCCCTAATTCCATTGGACAGGAGAAAGGAAAAAATTTAAACTTCAGACATGGCTGAGTATTTTTCTCATTCTAATCTTGGATTACACTGGAATTTCACTTTTTCCTTAGTCCTGAGAAGCATGTCAATTATTTGAGGTCAGAATTATTAAGAAAGAGTTCATTTGTGTTTCAATTGTAACATAATTATATATATTTTTTATATCATATATCCTACATAGTCTTTGATGTAGTCAACAATATTCTTATGAAATAAAAAAAGAAAAAATGGCTGTTTAAGACTTTAAGAAGAGAATTATTTACATGGCAAGACAGAGTTCCTCCAGCAATCCACAGTTCAAGCCATCTGCCTAATAATATACCCACAGTTATAAATGATTCATTAAGAAATATGTGGGGCTCCTCAGTGTCTCCACCACACATTTCCTTGCTGCTTTGGGCAAAACATTTAACCTCTCTACTTCCATTTCTCCACCTCTGAACCAGCATAACAACAATCTTGCAGGATAATCACAAAGACTGATTTGTTATCTTTTTGCCAAGAGCTTGGAACACAAAAAGCTCAAGACGAATTGTCTAATGCATTTGTCCTGATTCCACTCAGAACAGCCTCAAAAAGCCACCATGAAGCTCGCTATGAGGGTGGTGACAAATTAGTACAGGTCACCCAAAGAAATTATGGAAGTGTTCAAGGCCAGGTTGGACACAGGGGCTTGGAGCAACCTGCTCTAGTGGAAGGTGTCCCTGCCCGTGGCAGATGGTTGGCATCAGATGAGCTTTAAGGTCCCTTCCAACACAAACCAGCCTGTGACTCTATGACTTCAGAAAGCTCTTGGGCCATTGTTTGGCCATTCACTTGAGGGGATGCAAAAGCAGAATTAAGCCTTTCCATTACCAGTTTCCCCAAGTTCTGAACAGAACAGTAGTTGCTTTCATAAACTAAGAGCTTAAAACAACATCCAGCAACAGCATTTTTCTGTCCTATACTGCTCGTCACCCATCTGGGACTGCTGTACTTGCAGGAGCTGGGGATTAGCGGTGCTCCCCCTGCACTACACCGTGCAGCCACACATGGGCTGTGTAATGCAGAACTGGGTGTGGGATGGAGCATCTCTGTGGAAAAGACTTCCAGTCCTGGAAAAAATGCTGAGCTGTTACCTCTTCCCCTCCTCTTCTGGGGCTTTTAACTTGAAACTAATATGAATATGGGAATATTGCTAAATAATGATGGCAGCAGCGACTGTGTCCTGTGACTAATAAAAACATAAATTAATTGAAAAAGTGTTTGCCTTTGGAATGCACCAAACTGTAGCAAAGAGCCTGTAATATCCCGCTATTTCCCAAAGTGGGACATCCCCAGGCGTTGCTTCCAAGGGTTTTTAGATCCCAGCTGCAAATTACTCAAGTCAAGCACTGCTTAGCACTCATTAATATGCATTAAAGACTCAAGCAGAAGACACTTAATCAAAAGGAAACTGCAGTTCAGAGAATCAAAACCACTGCTAAGGTTAGCAAGGCTGTTATTTAGAAGTGAAAGCAACACTGGAAAAAATTTACAAGGAAGGCAGGGAATGAGTGTCTTGTCTAGTTAAGGCAAGAATTACATTGATAAGCCACAAATGAGTCCATTGCAATACACAGGGCTGAGGTTTAGAACTCCACTGATCTGTCTGGGTGGTAACAGGGCTCCTGAAGACCTACTTCCAAGGTGTTTGTGGACCACAGGATCTATAGTTACTGGCAATGGCAGTGGCCACATGGGCTTTCTGCCCAAGGTAATTCCACTAGTCCCATCCACCAGGATGAAGACCTCCTCTCCAGCTCATCCACCACACCGCAGAGCTCAGCTGAAGACCAGGTCTCTTCTCCAGCCTTCTCAACATCCTCAACCCTTCCTGCATTTCTAAAGACATTCTTTAAAAGTCTAATTTGACAGAAAACCTGCCTGGCATATTTAGATCTACAGAAAGCTCCTGGTTTTAGAGCATTAGCTCCTGTGGCTAATTAAATGTCTCACTGGCTCTGCAGTTGGTGAGCAACTTAATTGTCTCCTCATTCCCATTCATATCACAGCTCCCTGTTCTAGGCTGTAATGAAGTAACCTATCTAGCTGCTGCTTCAGGACTCCAGAGCCTCAGCCCATCCTGTAACCACAAGTTTAATTAATGTTCATTTTCTTCCTCATTAGTACAGCTTTACAAAGTTTCTCATTGCCATATAAAGGCAGATCTACTTCCCAAGCTCCAAGCAAACGATACAGACAGGAAGCTAAAATTAAATGTGAACAAACCTGAAATTAATAAAAAAAAAAAATAATCCACGTGTCTGCTTAATTAAATTAGTAACCTACAAATCCACAGTGTTTCAGAAACTCTCAGAAACTGCATTTCTGTAGAGAGAGCTCTGTTTTTCTGAGTATTTGATTCTGAAAAAGGTAACCAGCCACAGGACGTACCTGTGTATACGCAAATCCTAAACACAGTTCTGAATTTCAGGTGATTTTCTTGAGACCAAAGGGAGGTTCAAACTATCTGATACTTAACCTCAGTGCCTGGGTTAGGAGCCTGCACTGTCAACTAAGCCTTCCAAAGGGGAATTTGCAATACGGGATCCTCCCAACAATCAGTTCACAGAGTAGCAGAAAGAGGACATTTGCATTTCACCGTATAGATGCCAACAAATACTCTTTAGATGGCTTGAAAGAGAAAATATTTGTATTTGCAGGACAGCTTGTTGGACAAGGTCTTATTCTATTTTTATATCACTGTGTCTCTACCCTAAATACACAACCACTATTATGTTTGACCAAAACTGGCACTAGTACAGCAGAGAAGTTGAAAGCAAATTCCACGTTATTTTTATTTATGATCCTTCCCTAGGTCCTAGAACCACAGGAACATGCTTTTCCCAAACAACAACAGATGTGTCCTCCCAACGCTGAAGTCAAGTACGGAAATACTATTAGTTCAATTACATTAGAATGGGCCTGATGCACCAGGAGCTCTGATGGCTGAAAGTGTGTAGCAGAACTAAGGACATAACACAGACCTTCCAAATTCATCCCTGCCCACATGGGATCTCTCAGCATTTCCAGTTCTGCAATTCATTCCCAATCACACAATACATTAGTTCAGGAACAGACGCGTTTTATTTCCATTCAGCTTCATTCATATAGGTAACAATGCAAAAAGAAAGCTTCTTATGTCAGATTTGCATTTGATTCTTTGAGAACATGCCTCGAACTACTGAAGCGTTGCAGAGGAAGAATTGTGCAGTGCTGCAAACTCATCTTTCTTTACAGTGAATGGAGGTACTGAAGGAATTGTAGCAAATGTTTGGAACATGCTGCCATTTACTGTGCTGCATGCTGCTGCCCTAGAGCTACACTGATTTATTCAGTCTCAGGTTGGATGGGGAAGGGGAGAAGAAGGAAGTTTTTAACTGATCATATATATTTGTATTACCATTAGTCTAAAGGAGTATTTTTCCGCTTTTCTTCAAGTCAGTTTGCAATTAAGGTGCTTTATTTTCACATAGCCTCAGAAAGTTATGGAGGGAAATAATTATGTATACAGGCAGGAATCATATAGACAGACTGACAGAGGGGCAGAGCCTGCTGGGTAACCCTACGAAAGATGTGTGTTACTTACTCCCCCTATTTATCCTCTGCAGAATGGAGATAAGGTCACATTTTTAATGCCCTTTGAGATCCACTAACGAAAAGCACCATCTGAGAGCTGTTAGTACAGTAAGTGCTTTCATGATAGGCTGCTTCTGTGCAGTCCTTGTAGCTCAAGGGAGGATGGGTATCCAGCCAGCCAGCCATCCATTCATGCATCTATACGCTTCCTCAGCTACCAAAAATAAAGTTTTGTCCCTGGAGCCCAGCTTAGTCACTACACAATTGCAGGTGTGATTAATAATAGCAGCGGGACAAATCTGCAGCCAGTATAACCTGAAGCTAAAAGAACTGCCTTAGTTTATAGCAGATGAGAATCTGGACCCAAATCTTGTAGGGTATAACTCATTTCAGAAACTCAAAAGGGTTTTCTGTGGTTTTCAAAGACACAATAGTCAGACAGACTGTGTCTCGTTCTCACTGAACCATCGAGAAGACAGACACAATTAAAGTGCTTTCACAAAGCAATGCCAGCAGATTTCAAGACAAGCGTCCTGGCCACAGTGCCTGGGCTTTTACCAGTGGGCAATGCTAAAAATATTGCTTCCAACTTCTCTGCCTTCAAAAGGAAATCCCCAGAGTCTCACCTCTGCCACTTAGTGCCTGCTAGGGGCCAGCAGCCATGCAGGACACCAGGAACATGACCAATCTCCTGCCTCTGTCCCCTACAACCTGCTCCATCCCAGCAGTCACTCGCCTCTGAATCCAGGTAGATCACAAGAGGTAAATCTCATTTTCAAAAGGTTTAGGTAATACACAAAAACATGGATTTCTGCAAAATGAGTCTCTGCAGCAAATACAGAGTACAGCCTGCAAAAAGCATAATGGAGACTTTGGAGCAGGCAAACTCAAGAGTGTGATACACATCACACATTTGCCAGCTTGACTTCCACCTTTCAGATGCCTCCACCACCACCAGCAGCAAGAACCTTCCAAACTCTTCCAGAGTTCAGCTACAGCAGCTATCACAATGCTATAGCTCTTTAAACAGAGACAAGCAGTTCTTTTAGGTAAAATAATGCTTAAGCAAGAACATTTTGGAAAGTCTCTAGGCTTGATGTCCACAGGTATGTGTAATTCCAAGTGGGAAAGAGATGAGTTATTAAATAGCTGTTAAGAATGAAAATGATAAATGCGGCAGATCTTGCAGACTCAGGGGATTGTAAACTTGATTGCTGTTGTTGCAAGCAGGGAATAGTAATTGCTGTTCCCTGCAACAGAGTTTCTCAATTTTAATCTTTCAGGGAGGAAAAGCATGAATATCAAGTCCTTGAATTTGCTAACAGCAACATCCAAAACCATTAACTTTCCCAATTTTAACACAAGGAACCATTTGAAGTAAAGCATTTCTGAGGTCCCTTTGACAAAATGCATAGTTGAGTCCTACCCTCAGCAATAAAATTGAACTGACATTCTGCAAGAAAACAAAGCCAGTCTGACTGGAAAGCTCTTCAGCTCAAACTCACAAAATGGGAGAGTTGCTACACAAGTTTCTATTCAAAAATATATTTGCTTAAGGCACAAACCACCACCCACTGAAGTCAACGGGTGTCACATTCATAAATCTCAAGGTCAGGATTCATAAATGGAATCATAAATATTAAAGGAGTTTAGTCTGACCTTCTATATAAGACTCTCACCAAAGCATTGCTGCAATGATTCCCAAAACCAGTCTTCATCCTGAATTCAGCAGAGCTGGATCAGATCCATTAATGGGTAGCAAACAGAGTCTAGGTCTTTGCTATGGTAAACAACATAAAAGGATCCAAACCACAAACTGGAGAAGAAGTTTTACTGTATTAGAAAAAGTTTTATATATTAAAGTAATCTGAGTTGAAACTTAGCATTTAAAATCATTTAAAATTATGTTATACAAATCCTGAATCTTCCCTTTGGAAGATGTCACTGCTGCAACATTTCATATTCCACAGGGGTGCATGAGCTGCAGAACACAGGCTGCAGGACAGCAGAAGCCAGCTCTGGCCTGAGCTATTTCCTCCTTTTTCTCTTCCTCCTCTTTCTTTTCCTCCTCCTTCTCCTCCTCCTCTGTGCTTTACCACCCCTTCTCACACAGCAGTCCCAGTGTTCATGCAGTCACACAGTGAGCAGGCTCTGGATGCTCACCCTAAAATCACCGTACTAGAAAGATGTGCACCTTGGCAGAACCAGGTCCCCCTAGTCTTCAGCTTCTGATGTCCAGTGAGAGCAAGACCCCCAGCAGATAAAGATTCCCACCTGGGAGAGAGCATCTCACACCCATTTCACACTGTTCCATGCAACAACTCCAAACCCATACCCAGCCACATGTACAGGAGTGACTGATGCTTTTATGCATGGTGTGGAAATCAGATAGGGTCCTTCTCTGCTAAATGCAAGTTTTACTTCAACTGCATGCCTATGAGGGTGAGGGGAAACAAAAGTACCAAACTTGCTACAGCTCGGGCTTGTTTTCCTTTTCACATCCTATAGTCAGGCTTACTTTAACCTTCCTTCTCTTACCCTGAGTTGGAGGAATGAACCTGAAAAGCAGTTATCCAAATGAGAGCATGAAAAACTAATGAGAGATGAACTTTCCATTTTATACCGCACTCTGATCCAGGCTCCCAGTACAAGATGTCAACAAAGTGCAAGATTCAGTACAGAAACTAAAATAATTAATCCCTGGAGGAACAGGCTTATTAAGAAGGATTAAATCAAAGAATTAATGTGCACTATTTGTCTATATGACAAAGAGGAAGGGAGGCATATGATAACTCTCCAAGATTTGAAAGCACAGAGATAATAAGAATTGCTGATGAGAAAAGCTTGGACATAGCAGGAAACAAACAAAAAAATAAACTCTGATAGAAATTTTAGCCTACAGTGTTACAGGCAGTCTTGTGCAGCTTAAAAAATCCTTCAGTTAACATCCCTTAATCATTACATTGCACTAGTACATACAGTTCAAGGAAAAAAGTTTAGGCATTGCACAATAACAAATTCATTTTAGCAGACTTCTGCAGAGGAAGAGATAAAGAACATCAGCTGAGCCCAAACCCAGATCAGGGAACTGAGCTGTAGCTGGTGATCCATGTCCTTGGAAAAGCAAAATCAAACATAAACTGGGCCTCTTCTGTGAGCTCCTTGCTTGAGCAAGGGGAGCCCAGCCTGTCGCAGGGCTCTGCTTCGCCCTGACCCAGCCAGCAAGGCAAAGGGGAGTTTCAGGGCAGTGGGAGCTTGGCTGTAGTTGGAAAGAAGCTGGAGGCTCCTTCTTGCTAACTGCACAGGCCAGCCACAAAACCAGAAGCCAGACAGACCACCCAGAGACACCTGAAGCAACCTCCTCGCTGCTACAGGTGAAACAAAATGCACTCTCACATAAATGAACACCATTCCTTAAGGGCAATGTATGTGCTTCCACGTGGCAATGTGACTGCTAAAGCAAATGTGCTGATCTTCTAGACCTCAAGGTCTAGAGGTCTGTTAGGAAGCACTGGGGAGGAGCTGGTGCTCGTGGCCACTGTGGGCATGAGGACAGAGGTTCTGGATGTCAAGGTGCAAGCTGAAACCAGGAGTTTCATTATGACGTGGTTTTAGTGTTCGCAGTCTGATGAAAGGACAAGTCAAAGAGAGAGTGTTGAGCAAATGAGCTGTGGATTCAGTGGATATGGAAACAAGAGTCTGCTATTGCGGAAAACTATGGAGTGGATAAAGTCAGCACAGTACAGACCAGTTTCTGCCACATCATCAACGTATTGAGCACTGGAAAGGCTTTAAAGAGAACTTCAAATAAAAGGAGAGGAGAGTACAGAAGGCCAAGTTTGATGTATACTGATAAGAACATATCAGACACTCAGTGAAAGACAGTCTGGGGACATTTAACAGCAGGATAGAAAGCACACAGGAACAAACCAGCCTGCCAGTGGAAAAGAGAGCCTAGAATCAACTCAGATTAACCATTTAACCATGCCAAAGAAGATTCCAGAATCCCTCTAGATGAAATTTCTAGGTGTATATAGGAAAAGATCGGTATAGGGTGATACTGTTAACTGCTTGATCAGGACATCAACAGCAGCTGAGACACACAGAGGGAGAACAGAAGACCTACAAGGACAGAAAGCACATAATAATGGAAGGAGTCTACAGCCTCTGGGGAGATTGGGCAAATATTACTTGGAGAGCGGTGCTAAGGATGGATTTTTAGGCATCATTAGTGATTGCTTCACAAAGCTCTTGAGACCCAGCCCCACAAAGGGGATGCAGTCCTCAACTGCCTGAGCAGTGCAGTTGAACTGTTGCTGTTGAAGAATACTCAGTAACACTGACCACATCATGCTTGTGTTTGATGCCAGGGCAGGAACAACAAACCCTGTAATACTTCTGCTGCAGTGTTCACTTCTAGAAAGGATGACTGCGTAAGAATAGAGAAACCTGTTAAAGAAGAATGAAATGGGCATCTTAAAAAGAACCTCATTACAGGTAGAATTAAAGACAGTGGATTGGAGTCCCAGAGCAAGCATCCACCAAACAAGTTCAGACAGAGCAAATGAAAATCAGCATTGCTGAACAGCAAGGCAAGTTTGGCAGGTTGTTGGAAGCATACAGGCATCCTACCAAAGGAGAATTGAAAGGGCCATAAACTGGCAGATTAAAGATAAAATCACAATAAGGCATCACAAAAGAGAGTCTGAGGAATAACTTTCAGAAAGCTTAAAAACTAATTATACAACCTTTCTGAAATACATCATAAGCTGAAAACTCATCAGGGTACCTGTAAGGCCAACAGATTATCCAGGTTTGAAGGAGAACTCAGAGGCAGTACTGTAACAGCAAAATTAAATGAGGTTCTTCAAACCATGGCCACCTCAGAGAACCTGGAGGAGGCCCCTATATAAGAGCTCTTCCCATCTCAGGTTGAACTGAAGGATCTGCCTCAAACTGAAAAATCAGAAGAGGAGTTCATAGCATAAAATCTACAATGAAGAGGTTACAGGACTTCATCCTGACAAAACTAAGAAATTAAACCATTCAGCTACTGAGTGTGTCATGGTTTCCTCAAAACTGCCTCAGAAACAAAGGACTGAGCGCAAATGAAGAGCTCCCAAAGCGCACTCAGGTACAAAGACCAATAAGCCCAAAAAACAATGGGAGTACAGCTTCATACAACACACGTTTAAGTTTTGGAACCTCCTGCCATAGGAAAAGATCTACTAAGAAAACAGGAGTCTACTAATGTTATGACACCAGACACTCACTACTGGCCAGCTCTGAAGACAGGATGAGGACTTACATGGGCATCTGGTCCAACACACTATGGCTCATGTGACTGTCTTTCCCTTATCTTAGAATCATACAATAGTTCGGGTTGGAAAGGACCTTAAGATCATCTAGTTCCAACCCCCCTGCCATGAGCAGGGACACCACACACTAAACTATGTCACCCAAGGCTCTGTCCAACCTGGCCTTGAACACCTCCAGGGTTGGAGCATTCACAACTTCCTTGGGCAATCTATTCCAGTGCCTCACCACCCTCACTGTGAAGAACTTCTTCCTTAGATCTAACCTAAAGTTCCCCTGTTTAAATTTAAACCCATTAGCCCTTGTCCTACCACTACAATCCCTAATGAAGAGGCCCCCTTCAGATACTGGAAGCTGCTATGAGGTCTCCATGCAGCTTCTCTTTTCCAGGCTGAACAGCCCCAACTTTCTCAGCCTGTCTTCATACGGGAGGTGCTCCAGTCCTCTTATCATCCTCGTGGCCTCCTCTGGACTTGCTCCACCAGCTCCATGTCCTTTTTATGTTGAGGACACCAGAACTGGACACAATACTCCAAGTGAGATCTCACAAGAGCAGAGTAGAGGGGCAGGATCACCTCCTTTGACCTGCTGGTCATGCTTCTTTTGATACAGCCCAGGATATGGTTGGTTTCTGGGCTGCAAGCGCACACTGCCTGCTCATGTCGAGTTTCTCATCAATCACCACCCCCAAGTCCTTCTCCGCAGGGCTGCTCTGAATCTCTTCACCTCCTTGAATCTTGATCACCTCCAGTTTTTTATGTGTTTTTTTCTGTTTGTGCTTTTCCTGATATTTTTCCCCTCTGCTCCCTCCAAGGCTGCAACTACCAATAAAACAATTTAATATTGTCTGAATTGAAGAACAAGAATGTTCCCTCTGCCTTTTCCTCTGACTATGGCTCCAGTTACCATAACTCCAAACTCCAAACAGCACAAAAGAACTTAAAATACCACATGCATTCTAAAGAATGCAACCACAGTTAGATAATAACTGTAAAAACAGGAAAAGTTAGCAAATGTTGAAGTAGAAGGTAGACTGTTAATAACATTTTATTTTGGTAAACAAAAAGCACCTCTACTCTTGGGCAAAAGTTAAAATAAAAGTCCCTGTTTCCTCACAAAAATAGAAATGAAGCTCCAACCTTTTTGCAGGAACTAGATATAAGTTGAACACAACATACACTGGGTCAAATGGAGCCTGTACAAAGGATGCACTCCCTGAAAATAAGAGAGCATGGGAAAGAAATGCGAAGAAAGAAACACAAATCAGCCTGTAAATCCTTCAGAACTACTAGAAATCAAATTACATACCATATGTCAGTGGGCTAGTATATTCACACCAGCAGAGCTGGGTTAGTGCCACCACACATTCTGGTAAGTTTACAAGTAGCATGTGTTTATTTGGACAATACTATTACCACAAAAGATATTAAGGAAGTTCTTCAGGAGGCGGTTTCCATACTTTACATGTCTTCTGTAAAACAACGAGGCTTTCTTATTTAAAGTGGCCTGTAAATCTCAAGAGATTGCTTTATAATTAAACAGACATTATAAATTTATACCACTAGGCAGAGAGAAAAAAACCCCACCAAAAATATTTGTAGCACTTGAGCCAGCAACAACGCTTACAAACTTCTTAAAGTCAACTGTTCAAATATAGTTACCAGAACTACAAGCCAGGAATTTGGATCAGAGGAAATACTGTAGTAAGAAAACCAGTTATCTCCCCATATGAATGGAAAAAAAATGTTAGTTTTAAAAGAAATTATCAGATAATCTGTATGAGCTCCACCACCCAAACCAAAGGCAGGTATTGCAATGATGTCTCTAGAGGGGGAACAAATACCCAGCACAGGGCAAAACGTAGGGAATGCTGGTGAGGATAGCCATCGGTGACACAGTGGCATGTAAGGCCTGACAGTGAAACATCCCTCATCTGGAAAATAGAGGTTCCAACCAACTCATGTTCATCCCAGATGAGACAGATGAACACACTGGGGTAGGACATTGCCATGTGACCACTGAGCCAATGAGCTTCACGATGAACTTCCAACATCTCTGAAAACTTACAAAAGAGGTCAACAAAGTCCTCACTTGGCCACTTTAAATTTGCTGCTAACTACACAATTCAGGTTAGAGATGGCACAATTCAGGAAGATCAGGGAATCAGCACACAGGAAACTGTCAGATGGAAGCTAACGCTGACAAAAAACTAAAATGCTTCAGCAGAAGCATTTAACCAACCTACACACCTTACAAAGTCCTAAATTAGCTGTTTCCAACTGAGGTGAGGGATGGATGACTATTGCAACCAGTTCAGTGAAGGTTTCCTCTCACTGTACAGTCAAAGTCAGCCAGCACCAAAATAAATAAATAAATAAATAAAAGGATGTTTAAATATGGGATAAAAAAAGACAAGACAGATGGCATTATTATTTTGTTACACAAATCAGTGGCAAAGCTGCACTGAAAACCCTGGATTCAGGTTACAAATACAACCAAAATGAAATGCTTCCGAAGCAGTTTAATACGTATGACCAGGACCTCAAAACCACGCTCACTTTAGCAGGGAGACTGAAGACATTAAATGTTTGGTTTAACATGAATGAGAAAGAGGGAAACAATTAATGGTGCAATAAGGAATACCTGAAAGTCACCATTTCACAGTAAAGACAAAGAGAGTAACAATTAGATTAAAACAAGATTTCCCCTGCCTCCCTCTGTCTAAAACAAATCACAGGGCAACTCCACAGCTTTCAATCTCCAGCTAACATCTTATAGCAAATTAAAGACCTTTAATACAAACAGTGAGGAGCCACAGAAGCTCCAGGGTGCCCCAGAAAGAACAGAAGCAGGTCTGGACTTCTTCGTCTTGGACTCCTGCCAGACCAAAAGACTTTATTAAATGAAAATGCCCAGAGGATCCTAAAGAGGAAAACCTCTTTCAGTTTATTTGTTTTAACTAGTGATATTAGTTCATATTTATAGGTTGAGTTTGTACTGGTAGCTTTTTGTTTTTACAAGTCTATGTTCCAGCTGACCCTGGTTTCACAGCACTTACACCTACTGTGACAGTTTTACAACCTGTTGTAGATGCCTCACGCGAAACAGCCAAAGCCGTGCTGTTCTTTTGGTAACACCATCAGGTTTCATAGCTCTCCTTCAACAGGTTTCAGATTCTATTTAGGTACCTCATCTCTATGGTAACTGCCAACCCTACGGAGCCTCACAGCACCGTGACAGAGGAAAGCAATCCCGCGTCCCTCGCTGGGGAAACAGGATGCAGAAAAACTGGATGACTTGCTCAGGGACCTGCAGGAACTCTGTGGCAGAGACGGGAAACCAGATGTCCTGAAGGCCAAGGCTAGAGCATGAACCACAAGATGCTCTTTGCTCTCCTACCAGGAGAAACTCACGCTCCAAGTGGCTCTCAGCATCAGAGTCACTTCCATCCATACCGCAGTTCTCAGTTTACAAAGCAGAAGCCTTAAGGGATAAGTCACTACATGCTCTGTGCCTTTGCTACTCTGCTGAAAGAGTTGGTCAACGAACAACCCTCTCTTCGAGCTGCTTACACCAGCAGGGCCACCAACCCAGGGCCGGTCGCTGCAGCACAATTTGGAGCTTAGCACAATTAGACTTTCATGGGATTCATCTGAACTCTGGGGAAGCAGGAATTTCACAAAGCTATAAAGGTCGCTTTAAAAAGTTTTCCAGATTTTATCATTTTTCACACAGTCTGCAGTTCTCCTTCCTGGCTGTTGAAAAACGGCACACAGCTGTGCTTTGGATCAAGGCTGTGACTTTTGGCAGCAGGCAGAGGAGGCCCGATGAGAGGCTGGGGCAGGCAGCATCACCCTGAGCCGCCCTGAGTCTCCTGTCACCGAGGAGGGACCGGTCCCCCTTGCCTGCAGTGCTGCAGGCTCCTGCCGTACCACAGCACTTCTGAACTACTAAACACCAACCTGGATGTGCTTTGTTGAATAGGATCAATGTGAAAAATGAACACACACATAAAAGGCAGTGGGCAAGATACAGGAGAAAAATCTAACGAATGTTGGATTTCCCCCCATTTTAAGGCAGTTTTTCTTTCCTGTATTTTCTACCTGAAGTTTTTGTTTTGTTACTTTCGGTCTGTTCTGGTGTTATCCAGGCTCCTACCAATTCTCAGCATCTTATTTTCACATCCGTCTTCTCTCCAGATTCTGAACATATTTTCTGCCTTTTCCAAAGAGCTCACAGGGTTTCTTGTAGTTGCAGAACAGATGGCACAACACTTAGATTTGCTTTAGTAAACGGACAAATGTGATTGCTTTGTTCTTCTCCCCTCACGTCTGTGCTCAGTGGAGGCCTGCCTCTGTGAGCCAGGCAGCCAAGGACAGCGATGCTGTGGCCATCAGATGGCAGTGGGGCAGGACCAGGCACTTGCTGGATCTCCTGGAGCCAGCCAGCTCTTGGGCACATGGGTGGGCAGAGACACAGCAGCACAAGAACCAAATGCAAACGGCCACCCTAGGCCTACAGGACTAACAAACCTTTGGAAAGCATTAAAGCACAAGGGGAGGTAGGGAAAATGAGGAGCACAAAAGAACATGATACACTGACTCCCTCAGAAGACCCTGAGGACAAGGACTGTCATTTTTAGCCATATTTCAACTTCTGATGCAGCCTTTCCATCAGTCAGAATTATAAGATGTGGAAGGAACCTGTTCCATCTTGGAAAGCCAGAGGCCACTTAAGTCTCATGACAGCAGAGTGTGATCAGACCCAGCTTCTTGCAGAAAGCACAGGGCAGTGGGAATTAACCCCTGGCCTGCCAAGCGCTCTCCTGTGGTGGCAGACACACAAGGCAAGTCCCCCGTGAAGGTTTTGACTGGTGATGGATGAAAACAGTCTAAAAATGCTTATATAGATAGAGGACTCCACTCATTCTTCAAGTGGCATCTCCTGTGCCCACAAAGCACAAACGTACAGGGCCCACAGTGGCATCTCCAGGGGTGTCCCTCACTTAGTGCTCCAGATTTCTTCTGGGCACAAGTGCCTCATAAGCAAGAAGATGATGATGAATTCATACTTCCAAACGATCACATCGGCAACCAGGCATGCATTTGAAAGAGGTCTAAGCTATGAGAACATGTCACGTCACCCGTGCTTTGGGAACTACTCCAGCACACTCCAATTCACTCAGGAATTTTCAGACACCCATTTTTGTTTTCCACTTGAGCTAATACCCATTTAGAAATATGGTAAATCACCATGAGAAAGAGATGTAATTTTTCAACCCATATAATCCCCAGGGAGGAAGAGAGAAAGCACAAGGAAGGTAAATTAGCTTTGGGAAAAAACACAGCACATGAATAAAGGGATTTTAAAAATACCTGTGTGCTCCCAGAGCTCAGATTCCTGGTTTTACCCTGGGCTTTTGATCCTCCATGTGCTACATTGGGATGTCTTCACTTTATCAGCCACCATTAATACAGACACAATTCTAAACGTACTAATGCATCCTTAGTTATAAACACATCAGTATGTTCAGGGGAACTAAGTGATTTTATCATGAACCAACTTGTTCATGCACTCACTAACTTCCACATTCACAAGTGTGTTGTCTTTGTAAAACTGGTCACTGCAGGTAATGATTCTTAACCCCAGCTCTGACAGCAACAATCTTTGGCAGCCACTTCCTACCTGGGGTGAAGAAGAGGAAGAGAAGAGAGCAGAGTAGTGAAGGTCAGTATTTTATATCAATGTTTTTTTCCAAGGGTTTTCTTACAGAGTTTCCACTGAATTTTAATAGTTTATGCAGGAAAAGAAAAAGTCATTTTAGTTCAATCTCACAGGAATTGAAAACTACTTTTTTCATGTCTTGCAGAGAGTTTTAAAGATTAGCATGATGCTTGATACTTAATTGCATTTTAAAAATAAGAACAACTTCAGCTTTCTTGCAGGCAGCTCCTGAAGTGAATCACATGATTATGCAAAGCACAACCAATATTTTGGTGCCAAAAATACAGCTCAGCAGAGAGATGTATAAATACTGGCCAAACCTTGGAAAATAAGGGTTACAGACGTAGATAACAGAACGCTCCTTTCAGCTGCTATTCAAATTTCCTTCCTTTTAAACTTCCTTGGAAAGGAATCAATTAAGAAACAAACATTTCTGCAGCTTCTGCACCATCCTTATTTATTGCTTCTGCCTCATGGGGAAAATTAAATCACACCTTAAAAATTCTCCTTAACGTTTCCTTTCAGAATGCAAAGTCACTCGTTATGGCCAGAGCTGTCAGTGCTCAGCTCCTGTGCCCCAACAGTCATGGGGCTATAAATGCAAAGCCTTGAGAACTATAAGTCCAGGTAACAGCAGCTGGTCTTTGGGACTATGTTCTTCTCCAAGACTTGCTTGTGGCTCTGCAGCGATGAAGACACTTGGCATAGGTGAAAGATGCACACAAACAGAGGGTTTTCCCATCTTCCAAGTGATTCATAGGGGAAAAATTGCTGAAAGATCCATTTACTTTCAAATTCCTCTTTGTGCTCTGCCAAGGCAAATTTGGGCATTTGTACGTTTCGGTTCAGTGCTTGTAGAAATTTTAGAGAGGGCTAAAATTAACATGCAGGGACTCTTAATTACACCTCATTCAGAAAGAGCTGAAATACAGCTAAATATTTGGATGTATGAAGAAGTAAGTAAACTTCCTTTTCAAACTGGACCTAATCTTTCCTCCATGCAATTGCTGGCATGTGCATGTACTTCTAAACAACAGCCAGGAGCTGAAATTAGGAGGCCCTTGTGAATTTAATGGAAAAAAAACATCATTAAACAGAATATCAGTACCACAGAGCAGCTTTGCAGTGTAAATACATATACAGATCAGCACAGACCATGGGATCATGCCATCTAACGTGCCTACAATGTTTTTTAAAAGCATTTGATTCACATGGAAAACATGTGGAGAGAGAAGCCTAGAAAGAGACTCCCCCATCTGCCACCTTTTGCCCCAGTAACTCCTGTCTCACTTACTCGTCATGCTGAACCTGCAACTCTTCCTGGCAAGGAAGCGATTAACCATACTCTTAATTCTTGCTGGAAATGGCTAAGACGGAATAGCCAACATGCTCAATATCAAGACACAAGGCTGTAGCAAAGACTGTGGACACTGTGCTTAGAAAAGCATGTCCCTTCAGGTAGTACACACCTATGGGTGTCTGCTCTCATTCTGCTACTACGCAGAAGAAGAAGAGTGAGATAACTGGCTGACTCCTTTCCATCTGTTCTCCTCTAATCTGTTCTACATCTTTTTAGTTGAGCGATACAGATAAGAGCAGGTCCTCATGAGTGACCTAATGCTCATTAATAATACACACATTAATAATGGAATTTGTTCTTCCTCTTTCCTTTGACCCAAGTGTAAAGAACTGTGCACTGAAAACAACATATAGCTATTCCTATTTCTGTCTTTTTGTGCATTTCAGACAGCCCAATATGCATCCCTTACACACCCCATTTAGGGATGTATAATGTCAAATCAAAACAGGTCATGTTCTTCTCATCTATTATTAACCAAGAATTTTCTGTACAGATTTGAGTATATGTTTACTCTGTAAAAACTACACATTGCAAGTTACAGTGAAGAGCAATACTGGACACCTCCATACACAGAGCAAAAAACAGGAAGAACTTTGCAAAGCAAATGAGCAAATGCTTAAATAGAGCCTATTATATTGCTCTCTGTTGCAGTGGAAAAGGGAGAATAAATATTGAACATGCAGTATTATTATTTATTTTTACTGCAGTAGCTCAGGAGTAAAGAATTGGGCATTGCATGAATATACAACCCACAAACTGCTTAGGATCAAACTACAGCCCTGCACACTAGGACTAGATACAAAAACCAAACCAGGACTGGGGTAAACATCAGGTAATCAGAAAGAATTATGATCTGCCAACAGAGAGCAGCTGGAGAACTTAAGCTTGCATAAGTCAAGCATGGTTACCCAGGTACACGTGGCAAAGCCTGCACTGCTCAGCCACACAGGGCTACACAGCCCAGGCACCTGCCTCCTGCAGTCTGCATAGAGAATCCATCATAGAGGCATTTAGGTTGGAAAAGACCTTCGAGATCATTGAGTGCAATGGTAATGTGCATGATCCAGGGCACAGAGCCCTGGAGGCTGACTCCACACGGGAGGCACATGTCAGGCTGAGGGCATAACCATGCAAGAAATGATGAAAAACAAAACAACACGGGTTACAACAGATTGCCAGGTATCAATCCAAATGTGACAAATGATCCCTCTGGGCAATGCTGTTTCAAGAGGTGTCTACCTGGCAGGGCAGCAGCCAAGTACGGAAGCATGGGCTGCCAGTCTGTGCTCTCCTGAAGTTGCACTTTCAGTGCTCATCCGACAATGTAAAATATAGCTGGGGTAAATAACACACATTTCTTGAAGTTCTGATAGGATTTAATTGTATTAATAATGACAACCCAGTCACTGAGGCAGACTAGAGAGGCAACAAACCAGGGTGTTTCCTAAGGTCAGCACCGCTTCCCAGCTTGCAGGAGTCCCAAACCTCAGCACAGTGTAACCAACAGCATGCAGCCAGAGCGACTGCAGCCAGCAAACCTGCAGCACACAGCAGCCTCTCACATAAGCAGCAGTATATGTGTCTAATGCCTTTAATATTGTATATTGTAATCTGGTGCATAAATAAAGCCTATTATAGTGGGCAAAGGAAAGATGGGTGCAGTTTCTACAGATCAGTGTGCTTGGGAGTAGAAGTATTACATTAGCTTCCAGCTTTGAAAAAGTGCAAAGATACACAGTTCTCATTAGCTGATGAGTTTTGTGAGTTATGGAAAAGATATTTGAAGGTAACTAATTCATGCTACTGTGTGACCGAGTCAATGCTGTTCAAAACAGACAAACAAAACCCACACAAACAACACACAAAGCCACAATCTACTTATGTAAAACTTCATAATCTCTGGGCCTGACATGGACTTGTTCTGACCCGTTACTAGGAATAGAGAAACAGACAAAAAAGTGAGAGTTCCTCCTCATTCACTCTGCAAACCGGAGCCTGAAAAAGTTAACAACAGAGTTTGGTGATATTACCATGATAGAAACAGCATTTTTATATTGATTACTATGAAAATCGGAAGTTAAGCTTCAGAGTAGGTAGAAGACAGGAATAAATTAGGCAGTTTATTTTTGTTAATGAAATTGTTTCATCTGTCTTCTAATGAAATAATGCTTTGGCAGAACAGCTGGCCAGAACTGGAAATTTTGGCAAATACTACAAAATCCTCATATGCTCATGAATCAGAACACTCTGAAATCTTAGACAATTCTTTCAACAAAGCAAAGATCAGCAAGTTATGATAATGTAATCAAAAATTTCTGTGTCCAGTGTAACTGCTGAGCTTCTGAACATCAACTGCTCACAGTAAATCACTTGTGAACGAGCCACAAAGTAAGGACTGCTGACAGAAATTATTTGGTGTGTAATTTTAATTAACAACTAAATTCCAGCAAGTCACACTTTATTCCCAGGCAATTCGAAATAGGAAAAGGTGACATTCATAAAATAAATTACTCTCTATGAATTATTCACCCAGTTCTAATATCTTTTTAAGAATTCCCAATCTGCTCACTAAAGCCTCCTGTGAAAGTTCAATAATATTCATTAAAATAAACTTAAGTGAATCCTGAAGGAAAGCATATGAGGATTGGTCATTACGACCAACCACTCTGCATCTGAAATGCCTGTTCTACACAAACATACAATGTGTTGTCTTACCTGCAGTTTAAAAGACATATCAACACCTGCATTCCAAGTGTTATCCTTTAAAAGAAACTAAAGGTATCTGGGCATGACCTACTGATCTACTTCAAGACACTGACATACTTAAAAGACATGGCCTTTCTCCTGACAGTACCTGGGTGTTGTAAATATCAGGATGAAGCCCTCATCATAGATCTTTTCCCTTGCCATGTGAAAGAACATACCTAAGGTAAGGCGAGTCACAGGGTAAGGGAATAAACTGTCCATGTCCTGACCTTCCCCTTACACTAAACCACCACCTGGCTCTGTCCTCCAACAAGAGCAGGAACGAGGTGCATAAGCTTCTGAAATAGCAATTCCCTGGATCCACGCTGCCAGGATGCAATCACAGACCCTCTGGTGATTCATGAACGTAAATCCTACAACGGAGGCATGCAAACCAAATATATCCACTGACCTTTGCTTGGGGAAAGCAGTACAGTGATGAATGAAGAGGAACTGGAGCTGCCACTATCTGTATTACTCACCACAGAGAGTTCACTTCTCCCCTATTAGTAAATATGAAAATATGTAGTTTTATCAGCAGCCAAATAGCCAGGCTGTGGTCCTCAGAGGATAATCTGGCAGTCATTGCTGCAAACTTTCTCTGTTTGGTTTGGTATTAAGCTAAATAAGATGTCTCAGATCTCTCTTATAATAGTCATCTGGTGTGTTATCTCTCATGTATATTAGGAGGACTGTTTTCCCGAAACCTAATGTCTCACTGTAACTAGCATATGTCAGGGAATTGCAAATCAGCACATTACAGAGCACTGCTGTAGTCCCAGTCCTGAGAACAAAATACAGTACCAAAGGACACGGCTGTACGTCAACAGAGAAGCTTCTGCTCTGCTGGGAAGCTGAGCGTGTGCTGCTCTGGGCACACTGGGTTCCCAAATGTCTGCAGCACTCAAGGATGGAGACCCACAATGGAAACCTAATATTTATATTCATTCCCAGAATCTTACCCAGATTGTCAGTTGGCAGTTTAAGTAAACCCATGGAAGTGTATAAAAGCAGGAAAAGAAACAGGCTCCTGCATTACCTGAGGGTCTAGTCCAGACGGTGATGTACCTCAGAGCAACTCTGTCCCTCCAGGTCCCCATGACAGAGGGAGAAGCCTGTGCTCACAGAGGACTGACGAGTTCCATTGCTGTGCTCAGTTCTTCCGTGCACAGGTGATGGAGAAACAGAGGAGGGGAGAGCAAAGAGGAAGGGTGACTCTTTGAGAGGTTGGAAAGGGGCTCCCCGTCCACTTCCTGAGAAATGTGTCAGTGTAAGCAAGTTACCTCTGTTCTCAATTAAATAAAACCATTTTTGATGTCTGAGTTCTCTACCACTCTCAAAAAAAGTTGCTGTTTCTCAATTTTTTAAGGATAATCTAAATTTTATATAGACACTTCGGAGCAAATTTAGGGTTTGGGCCAGGGGGGGTGTTCTTTTCAGAGGGAAAATGGACCAAAACCTTCCAGCTAACCCTTATGCATGTACAGCTGTGTTCCCTCTTCTACGTCACCACCCTGACCCTACACAGCCCCAGGCTCTGGTTTGCATCCAAGAAGCATGACTAACGTGCTGAAGGAGTAATGTGATGACTCAAAACTCTGACAGTGACCTCTGAGGCAGCCTGAACACAGCACACTCTGACCTACCACCAGTTCATGTACCTCTTGAACAAGGACAGGCAAGCTGAGGCAGGCAGAGGAGCAAAAGGAAAACAGGCCCCACAAGTTGTTGACCTGGTCCCTGCTGCTCTGTCCACTCCATGTCAGCCTAACAACCCAGAAAACATTTTCCTGCAGCTCAAAACCACCTAAAATAAATCCTCTATTTCTGTGAGCAGGAAGAAGAATGGAATGGGAAAGCCCATGACTCAAAACACCAAGGGGAGGAAAGAGATGGGAAAGGCAAAACGGGAGAGAAAGCAGAACCTCCAGTAAGGAGCAAAAAGGTCCAACAGAAAAGGATTGAGCAGCAAGGAGGAGAACAGGGTTTCAACTGAACAGTCACAAGTGGTTTCCTATCCAGTTGCCACCAGTGAAATTTTAGAAACAAGAAATTTGTATGACAGGAAATATAAACAGATGAAAATTGACCAAGCCAAGAACATCATGCAAAGTTTCTTCCTCACCACATATGTGCCTGTAATTATTTCTTATTATTCTTATTTCTTTAAAAGAGAGGGAGAGAGAACCAAGCCCATGGCACTGTTCTTCAAGATCACTCCCTGCGTGCAGCAACACAACACATTCAGCAGAACACTCATGTGCAGTTCAACAGCTGCACGTTGTTTGAAGGATGAACAGAAGCAGACAAAATACATTTTGTGTTATTTTAAAATCTACATATATAAATATATCTAGTAGGTAAAGGAAATGGAAATCCAAAGCACTAGCAGACTGCCAAAAGCAAAAACAACAATGGTATTGCTGTTGGATCCAAAGAAAATGGTTCATCTACCTTCTTCCAGGAACTTTAAAAGATAGTGATGGAAAGTAAAAGGAGAAGAGAAAAAAATACATATAGATAAATAGAAGAAAATCACTATAAGAATTGAAACCACATATGGGATCCCATATATGTACCACACGCTCCAGGTCATGGTATGTATCAACCTTGTAACTCACTACTTCAGGTCAATTCTCCCCACTGTAGAACAACTCCACTGCACCATGTAAGTGCTGCTGCACTGATTTAAAAACAGGTCTGTGGGCAGTGATCATGAAAGGAGACCTCAAAAATGTGTAAGGGAAAAATCTATATGAGATGTTTCAGGTGCTTGGAGTACTTTGGAAAAACATCATGGTTCAGCAGGCTTCCTACCAGATAAGGAGGCATCACAATCCAAAGCTGGAAGGGTGAGCAGAATAAGCAGAGGTAAATGCATCAACTAGTGCCACAAAGCTGATGCACATTAATTAAAAAGCTCATTAAGCTCATCTGGAACAGGCATTAGCTCATAATAACTTAATCCTACCCAGCAGATGAACACACAGCAACTACACTCCCTTTACTGACAGAGAAGACCATTCTGGCAGAGGCTCGATACGCTCCAGCTAAGCCCCAGCAACTTCACAAATTAGTGAGTTTTGATCATTTTTGGAGGTTCTTCAAATAAAAAATCCTCCAGCATTGTTGGAGAAATCTGAAGGCTACTACACCAAGTAAATAAATCATCATCTTTCTGGGCAAAAAGTGACCACTCACAGCTTCAAAGTGGGATAACTTTATGTCTGCTGCTAATCTTCATGTACCTGCAACTGGGGCACTTGGCTTTGGCCAAAAAACCAACTAACAGGGAAACAGATGTTAACTGAAGTGATAAAGCACTTATTCCTGACATGCAGAAAGGACCCAATCTCATCTACATACAGTGCAACCCAATGCAGTACAATCCCAGCTCCTGCTCCACAGCTGTGTTTCCTCAAGGAAAAGGAGAAGGATCAAGAATGTGAACATGCAGAATTCCTTTTGGTAGAGAGGCAACAAAAACAAGATTGAACAGTCTGTGAATTCAGACTGATAAACTAAGCTTTTGCCACCATGTTTCTTCTCCTTGCACCACCAAAATTACATGAGCCTGGAGCCAGTTATAAATTGACCTTTACAAAACCAGGATTTGTTTTCTCTACCATCCTATGATACATGAATTCTGTAGCCCTTGCACTTTAAGGGACATTAATTCAAATGAATACAGTAGCATACCACTACTATATATTACACTTTGTTTTTACAGATGTACCTAGTTTTCAAATTGGAAGATAAAATAATGCAAACCTAGGCAGGAGAACTAGTCATGCAGGCAAAGCTGATGTACAGATATGAAATATAAAGTAGGACTTGCATGCTGACAGGACGTTGCTATTCTTTAGGGAAAACTAACCCTATAAGAGGGTAGCACATGCAGCTTGAGAACATCTGAGTGCTCAACACAGTTTCCTGTTTACATAAATTAATAGAAGATTAGCCTTTTCCAAGGTTTCAGTTCAGCAAGTGACGTGTAAATTCCATGTGACTCACAAATCCTTTGCATATGACCCAAGTGCATAGGATTTTCCATCCCGGGTCAAAAGTTGGGTCCAGCATTTTCCTGTAACAGCGATTTCCGGGAAGAGGGATAGAAGCTCTAAGTCACTGCAATCTATTTTTCAATCCACCCTTCTAAAGACATGTGGGACTGGTAACTTGGTTTTATGGGAGCAAGCCTGGGAAAAATGTGGACCAGATGGAAATATACAGCTATTATGAACCATCCTGAGAAACATGCATTGTCTTCCCAGTCTGAGGCCAATGTTCCTGCAACACAGCACTTGGTATTTCTCCTGCAGCACAGTTAAGTGACCTTATCTACTCCATTCCCAATGCAGGGAATAAAAGTGGAAGGACTCCTTTAGGGATGGCAAATAGTCTACCAGATGGTAAGAAAGATGGCATGCAAAATCTTACCATGTTGGGAATTGCATCTAGGGTCTGTATTCCTAAAATTCACTTCCACCTCCACTGAATTGTCAAGCCTCGTGCATGCCACAAAGCCCAAGGAAGATCAGAAAAGCCTCGTGGGTTCATTTTCCACGGAGGAGAAGCACTATTTACGATGAACAGGGCCTCTTTGATGACTGCCCCACTGCCAGAGGGGAAAAGGCACGCTCCCAGCAAGGACAGGCACCACACTTGCTAAACTCTAACTGGAAGAATCGTCTGGTTTAGCTGGCCTTGCAACCTCTACACACACAGTCCGAACACTCCTCACGGGAAAGCTGGCAAAAGCCCCAGGGAATTACAAAATGATGAATTTTGCTTGGACAAGAGAGATTGCCAGAGTTAATTATGAACCATTATTTAGACATATTGGTGAGGAAGACATAACAATCCTCAATACTCAGACTTATTATCAGGCCTGCCAAATTCATGCCTCTGGGTACAACACTGCACATAGACCAAGAAATTTCCTCAGAAATTGGCACTGATGAAATTTTATGAATAAGCAAAACATCCCATTAGCAAGGGGTCTCTGAACATCCATTAGTCAGAGTAGCAGTAAAAGCATAGGATGGAGCAGCCTACACTCAGTCACTTCAGCACTTCTCAGTCACTCAGCAGCCACTTCTCATCCTGTCCCAATGACATGGATCATGAGAAACAGATTTTCAGTCACAAAAAGACCCAAGGATGTTGATAGCTTGGGAATAGGTTGAATTTTTGCACTTTTAACTAGAGGAACCAGGGAAATGAACTTGCACATTGCCAAGAAATTGAACCAAATTTAATTTCCCATCTTAGGCTTTTTTGTGTCTTCTCGACTTCTTGCAAATCAGTCATTACGCCAAGAAAATATCTTAAAAATATCCCAAGGAACACAAACCCCATACTGCTAAAGCAAATGGTGACTTAGAAAAAGAAAACATGTTCTCCAGTGTCTGAAAAGCTTCAATGCCAACTAACAGAAGATGGGAGAAGTATTATGATAAGAAACTAAGGAAGGTTAATACATGGACGGCAATGGGATATTTTCCCTGCTCATGGCAGGGGGGTTGGAACTAGATGATCTTAAGGTCCTTTCCAAGCCTAACTATTCTATGATTCTATGATTCTATATTTGGACAATATAACACAGGAAAGCTACTGATAACTGCATTAGGAAGAAGTTCTTCCCTGTGAGGGTGCTGAGGCGCTGGCACAGGGTGCCCAGAGAAGCTGTGGCTGCCCCCTCCCTGGCAGGGTTCAAGGCCAGGGTGGACACAGGGTCTTGGAGCAACCTACTCTAGTGGAAGGTGGTTGGAACTGGATGAGCTTAAAGGTCCCTTCCAACCCAAACCAGTCTGGGATTCTGTAATAGCGCAGCATTTCAGAGCTTTGCTTCATATCATTTGGTTATTACACATCACACCTCCTGCAGACTTGCTGCAAAGATCCCATCTACTTGTTTAGTCTCAATTCAACATGGAGCTCCAATCTGAATACAAGATTTCCAAGTTATAATTCAAGGTGACAGAAACACTGTAGTTGATGAGAAGTGACAGACAGCAAAATCAGTGGTTTATCCTATACAACCAGAGTCTCTTCTATCCAGTGAAGTCTTTTTTTTACCACTATAAAGTTCAAACAATTCATGCTTAGAGGAAAGAACTCATTTCACAATTTTATCACTGTTGTTATGATACCAGCAGGGGCTTCTTTTAAAGCCTACTCTGGCAGAAGCATAACTCCCTGTGATTCTCTCCTTGCATTTAGAACAAAACAGCTCTAGCTGTTGTGGTTGCAAAGAAATGTTTGAACCTCAATGCAATCTTAGTAGCTCAGAGGAGGCGGCAGATATAAATCCAAACATGATGAGAAATTAAACAACAAATCTGAGGATTTTGAACCAAATCTCATTTTCTGAGCAATTGGATTTAGTGCATGAACCTCCCTCTACACTCTATGGACTGTCTGTTTCCTAACGTTGAGCTGACAGCTCATGCAGGCTAAGGCTGAGCAAGTTTAAAACAGGCTCCTCAGGTATTCATTTCACCATGAAGCTCAGCTCAGGCTTACCAACTTTTTGGGGAGGAGGGAGGCTGCAGTTACAGGTTGGTTTGGGGGGGTTGCAGCCTCTCCATCAAGCTCTTGCTGCCTCAGCAATACTATTAACACTACTCAATTCAGTTATTTTAAAGCATGTATCGTATGCAGGCTGCAATCAAACTTTTGATTCACAGGTGATACACCTAAACTGAGCTCAGGAGGACTCCAGGTTGGATCATCAGCTCTGAGCTTCCCTCCACTGCTTTCCACAGTTGAGAGTACAACTGACGCGTCTTTTTCAATCTGTGCATCGAACCACGTTACAAAATACACTCACATGTACTCTGAAATTCATGTTGTAGTTTGTATCCAGCTTCTGCGTATTCGTGTCTATTTATATGAAGTTGTTGCATATTTTAAGGCTTTACATAAGTTTGGGAACCTAGAAATGGTAAGAGCTGCTCTAGGAAATTGGTATTCACTTACAGCTTGTTTACATTTGATTCAGAACTTCTTTTCCAAAGCTCCTCTGAATTATTACTAACAGCTTTTATAGAATGCTGAAAACATACAGATCATTTTACAAATAACACAAAGAACATTCTCTGTCCTGAAAAGTTTCTCACGGACTGAGTTAAGTTGAAGTCAGATTTCACAGTCATCTTCTCAATTTGAGAATATAAATGGCAATATGCGCTCATTTAAACAAAATGGTCAGAAATCAGCTAACGACACGTTTACCTGAATGAAGGAGGCATTTATCTGACAATCTTGGTGTGTATAAAACTGACTTACAGCAAATAAAAAACCCACAGAGCTTGAAGACATAAAGCTTCAAACATTCAGCGTTATAAAATTGCTCTGCAGTCGTTCTCAGCAAGATCAGTGGCACATTCACCAGCTGCATTTCGCGCCCAGCTCTGGGAACTGACCCTCCCATCTCCTTTAATTTGTTTTTGGCTTCTGACTTGGCAAACTCTTGGCCTGTTGCTCACTCTCACGAGCACTGACACGCTTCCCCAGCGCCGCGTTCAGGCCTCAGTGGTTTGCAGCCACGTCTGAACACATTCACAAACACTCCTGGGAAATTCCGTCTGATGTTTCAAGGTAGCTCTCTGAGCTACTCCAGCCATGACATAGAAATTCCTTTTCCTGCTCTCACACCAGACTTTTACCTTCTATATGTTCCAGTCAAAACAAAGGCTTTTTGTTTTTCCTCACTTTAAACATCGTGTGTTTGAACACACATCAGGACCCTGTCACTGACCAGGCAGCCTAAACTCAAGAAAGCCATGCTGGAACCACAGGCTACAACCAGCTTTTTAAGCTGTGCAAAGCATTTGCATCCCGCCTGCAGGTCACCAGGAAAAGCCACCAAATGTTTGACAGATAAGACTGCATTAAAAATAATAGAGTCTTTATGAAGCCTTTCCACTACTTGATGAAGACTGCTTTATTTTTTGTAATATAACCTAAAGAAAGTCTTTAGCTATATGTAGAGGTAGGATGTTGAAATAAAAGCTGAATTGGCAGCTGACCAGAACTTCTCCAGGAAAAAAAATCAGATGAAATATCATTAAAGCAAGTGAGCTGATGAGTGGATGCTGCAGGTCAGAGATGGCATTACATGGGATTTCCACAAATTGTTCACGTTTGGTTCTTCATAAAGCAAAGCCATCAGGTAGATGGACTGCTGGAGAATCATGTGTGCTTCTAAACGTACAGGAGAACAGGATCTCAGCTGAGCAGACCACCTTCAAGGAAAAAGGACTACAAAACCACTCGAACTGAATATAAAAATGCCACCTTTCATGTAAGCAAAAGATCCTCAGCCTGACATACCATGCCTGCATTCATACAACACAGACCCCTGAGAAGTATAGGAGGTTGTTGTACAACACATAGTCAAACATATTTCATCTGGATATTCCCCAGCAGACAAGGGAAGCATTCAGCACTCTGTGGCTGCCCTCAGCATCCACTCCTAGAGCCAGAAGGTGTTTCTATGGGATGCCAAGGGGAAATCGGTATTTGGAAAGGGAAGTCAACCATTATCACTTTAAACCCTGTCTGGTCCTTCTGACTGAGAATGTCATGTTCATGGAGTTGCAGGACAGGAGAGGATAAGGAAAGGAACGTCTTTTCCTAAAGACCTCCTAGTGTGCCTTTCTGAAGGTACCAGAGGAAGAGTTCTCCCATCCATCTTCCACAAATGTCAGCACTGACACTCCTGTGGGTTACTGCTTTGGCCTAAGTGTCAGCTGCAGTCAAAGCAACCAAATCCAGAGCGGCCAGATATGACTTATGATCCCTGACAGTTTTTATTAATCTATGTGAAAGTCTGAAAGTAAAAGAGAAGACAAAAAAAGCCCATCCCTCCACACACGGATATGTCTCAAGCACCAGCCAAAACCCCGAGATAGGCAGTACCCCATTTATCTGGAGAACCTGACAACAACTCCTGACATGTAAAGCCGGACCTTCTAATCTAGCCAATTTGTAAACCTACAGGAATTCATTCCAATGCTACACAGCAAGCACACTCCAGCAGAAAATCAATTCCAACGAGCAAAGAAGGACTGCGTAAAGCACAGAACACTTATTCCAGTGTTTGGGGAAGGCTGAGGTGGTTACTGGTTTAGTTTTACTATTATTTTCAACATATTTTCCGATGTGTGCATCTAAAAAATTTCCAGGGAAACAGGGGCAAGGTGACACAGAAATAACCTTCCTGCTCATAGGTTTGTTGGTTTTAGTACTTTTGAGAACCTCTTCTAAACAGGTCACAGACCCCAGTGAATGATGGACTGCAGAGAGAAAAAGACTTTTCCAGTGCATTCACAACCCCCCACAATTTTAGACACAAAGTCCAGCTCTCACTGGACTACAGCTCCATTCTATCCACTCTAAATGGTTTTTATACTGGCAACACTGATTAGTGCTTTTAAAAAAAAAAACAAACATGCTTCCTATGTCTCATTTATGGGAGAGATCCAAGTATGAATCCATTTCGTTCTCCCTCCAGTAAATCAGGTTTTGCTGCTTAACACACCACTATTTCCAAGCACTCCAAAATTTACAAGGACATTTTGGGCTTAAAACAGGACAGATCAGATCTGCAGATCCCCAAACTCCAGATCTTGACAGCAATCAAAATCCTAAAGCAGAGTGGATTCTCCTCGTGAACTCACAAAGTGAACTGGAACACTTCTATTCAAGAGTAGATCATTTTCTCTAGCTCATTAAACATTTAAACAACACACTATGGCAGGACATTCTGCGTGTTGTCCATTCACAGCAAACAAGTAAGAACTCGGGAAAAATCCTACCGCATCCCAAATATTTGCTAACAGGCTGAGAAGTGCCACTGTCCATCAGCTTCTTACAAAGCACAGCTCTGGGAGGTCTGACAGACCCCTGTGTCAGGGAGAAACTCCCGCTGCAAAGACCTTGTATGCAGGGTCAAGCACTGAGCAGCTCTGAGCTGTGTTCGGCAGTCGGTGGTGGGAGCACACCCTGTGAAGGAACTCCCTGCAACATTACAGGGGTATTTTGAGGAACTGAGTATCAACCAGAGTGCTTGCTCCTCCTGTTCCCACTGGGACTAGAATATGGTACAGAAGGAATCTAATGGACTCCCAGACCTAAAATCAATCTCTCATTATTTGACATCTATTGTCTTTTCAATTGTATGCAACTGTGCATTACTCTCCTGGTTTTGACAAAAGCCTCACAGGATCAACTTTCAGTTCTTGTCTATAAATACATATGATTGTATTCATACAGTGGGCTTTTAAGAAGAATTTAATTAAAGCAGCAATCACTGTATGTAAACAACAACTTGAAAATGCAACAGAAAAAGTATGTTCAGGGTGAAGAAACACAAAGAGATTGTGAATAACTTTAAAAAAATAATTTTTTAATTATTTGTTTTAACATGATCTTGTAAATAGGCGGGGGGGAGCAGGACTGAGCCAGAATGCTTTAAATTGGCTTTAATGCAATACATTACCAAGAGGATTTTAACACAGCAAATGAGAGCAGAAGCCCTGGGCTTCCCAAGAGCTGAATGGATCAGAGGTTACAGAGGACATCATGAGGCCATGTGTTTTTCCTCTGATATGTGGGACCTCTCTTACACCAGTTTCTGCCCTAATTCTCTGCAAAATAACTGTTTACAGTGATGATACCTATAAAATGTGTTTATAATGCAATGATACGGCAGGTTTTTTCAGTTCTTCAAAGGGATTAGTGGATTTCACACTGTGCCAGCAAAGCAGAGAACTCTTAATCTTTCCATTTCTTTTGCAACCAAATGATGATTGTTTAAGTGTATTTTTTCCTTTAGGCTTCTCTTGAGTACTGGAATATCTTACACACATGAAGTTGGCTCCTGTCTATGACCCTTGTTACCCCATGCAAATTGCACACTTTAAAACAATATTTAATTACAATAATACCAGCACACCATGATGAGGTTATTTCACAATAGTACTTTCTGTTGGAATTTTGATCCGTTATGTTTCACACTCGCTTTGTGACAAGGTTACAGCACAAAGAACTCCATCAGATACACCTGCCAAGGCACAACAAACTGAGAACAACATTAAACATCCTGTTTATAGCACTAACTATATGTTTATGGAGCCTAAATGCCAAAGTACCCTTTCTCCCACATCCTTCCCCATGAAATTAGGTAAGCATTAAGTGCAGCTGGCTTGTCTGGAACTGAAACATGCATTTTTCTATGGCAGCTTATCTTAAATTTAAGCTTTCAACCTTAAGGGCTAAATAATATGAGGATGTGAAACACATGGAAGATTTACTATAGACTATTTGGAAAAGTATGAGGCAAGAAGCATTCTGACAGAAAATTACTCAGGTCACTGGGATAATTCATTGTATATGCCCTAGAATTTACAATGCCATTTATTTACTACACTATATGTATACATTACCAGGTATATTATACTCTTACATCATAATTCTGACATATGCACTTGAGAAACACTTTTATATTCAATAAACATCTTTATACTGAAAAAAGAAGACATCTTTTCCTAAGGGCCAGCAACCGATCTCTTTCTTCCCATGTCATCTCCAGTACTGATGAAACTGAATGAAACCACAAGTTTCAAACCACTCTGTAAAATGAGCTGCCTTACACAAAGGGCAAATACCCTCCAGAGTTTTTAATTCTCCTCATACCTCCTACCTGCTGACCACACAAAACACTCTCATTCCTCAGCACCACTTCAGTCTTATCCAAGTGGACTTCAAGATCAAGTTTTCATCACATCTTTACCTTGATATCAGGCGAGCAAGGGGACCGTGTGACAATGTCACCTGAAAAGGCATGCTAGTGTTAGGGTTAGAATGATGGAGAACTAACACACTCCCCTTTGCCTCCCAGGACCATTTCCAATCATCTCCACTTGACGCTAGCATAGAGAGACCATCTGCAGGAAGAGAAGAAATTTCGTTCCATAATTTTCCCATTAACATCCATGGGATTTCAAAGTGCTTCACATTTCCTCAAATCAGGTCCAATGTCAACATTCATACCTTTGGAGAGTAAGGAAATTCCTCTGGTCTGCTCCATGCTACTCAAGTAATGTACTGTGAGGTTAGTAATCCACCTAAAGTCACAAATCAGGGTGACAACCCTTCAGGAGCTCTACCAACAGCTTTGACTGCTGGTAAAAGCACATGTGCCTACTAGCAAACTCGCTGCGAAAAAGATGTTCTTCAGCAAAATTACTTTCTAAATGCTTTGCAAAAATTTACTATCATTTCCAGCTGTTTTCCAAAAGCTGCAGTAATGAACAAATGAACTATGAAAGATTCTTATCTCCTCCTCCTTTTGCACTTAAATTTGCTAATTATCCATAGCCCAAGAGGCAGCCAACTAACGAAGAAGTAAATCTCTTGGCTTGAAAGGACACCAGCCAGTAATTATTACTGCATGTTCATTTTCATTCTCTGCAGCTTTCCATGATGTTTGTCAACATTTCCATTGTCTTTGTGTATTTACTCTTTGCTATTTCTCAACAATGAGTTACCTGTAAGGAGAACGGATGCCCCTTCTATTTAATCTTCTCTTTCTGCTAAACTCTTGCAATGCACAGAGTCTGCAAAACTAACCCAGCACTGGAAGCAGCAGGTTTCAGTTACTGCAGTTTCTGAACGAGCAGGAAACTCATAATGACTTGTGGCTTCACATCTACAAGACAGAACTCTATCCTCCAGCTCGCCACGTCCTGAACAGACACGAGATCGTAAAATGGGCCCTTAGGCTCTTTATGTTGAAGTAACAATTTCACTGACCACAGCAGAGTTACTGCTTATTTTCATTAGAGTGTGGCATGGAATTGTACCTTCTAATGCCTCCATCCTGAAAGACTGAAGATTGTTTTCAGATTCAAATTGTTTAAGACAAATACATGTATCACAAAGGGAATTTCATTTGAATTATTCCATGTGTTCCAGAAATTTAAAGTATGAAAAATGATTGCCATTATCCCACACTATTTGTAATCTCCACGGTCAAAACACACCTTTGATGGCAGAAATGGGCAGAACTACAATGGAGACTTCTACACTGGGTGAATATTCTGTTTAGAGGGTAGCAGTGTAACTGCAACACAAACCCCCAGCTTTGTCCTGGCCTTGCCACAAGTACTGCAAGGAGAAGGCTCATGTACTGTGACTGCCCATGTCTGCACGCAGAGGACACGCAGCATCTCAGGAGGCTTCTTCCATGCCATGCTCCTAGAAAACTGTAATTTATGTAAAGTGCTTTGAGGTCATTAAAAAAGCATTATTTAATTGAAGGTCTTTTTATAGGGCATTTTGTATCAGTTGCCTATGGGATATAAAGGGGAAGGAAATAATTTTGGGAAACATCATTAATGCAAATACAATCTCACTAATGTACTTACTATTTTAACTTTATCCAGATTTACCTTGTTCAAAGCAGACCAATAAAATACGTATTCTATTGCAGTGGAAAGTGTAGGCGTACAAAATAAACTGTAACTACAAAGTTAAGTTCTAAAAACAAAAACCAAACAAACCCAAGATGGATATATCCACAGCCTGTCATTACTCCAGGCACCACTTCCAAGCCTTTCCTACCATCAGTTGTTTTCAGTGACGTTCCATCACAGTAAGCTGAGCTATGCACAGGGTTAGACTTTAGAGGCAGTGGTAAACAGTGTCCTTCAGCTGCTTCCCTATAAAAGCCAGGGCCAGCTTGGGCTCATCCAGCTTCAGAAGTTTACAAGGAAACTTCCTGTGTGCAGAGCAAGGCGAGCTCTGTGCGTCAGGCTGGAGGACGACAGGCATCAAGCCCCAGAGAACATTCTGTGCAGTGCGAGTCACCCTCATGGCCTGGATGGCAGATTGTGATACACAGCATTTGGCCATAACAGCACCTATTCCAAAACTCAGAGGAGAAGGGAAGTATCTTGAGATGAATGTCTTAGCGGGTACAATGAAATAGGTAATGCTGGAGGTTGTGAAATCTCAGTTTGTGATTCTTATGGATGGATTAAATTCTTACAATTGCATTACAAAAGTGCATTTAAAAAAGCATGGCTTGTTTTTTTTTGCTTTGGGTTTGGAGAAGGATCAAAGGAGGAGGAACTGGGATGAGAAACTGCCTGCAAAACTCAGTGCAACAGGAAAGGAAAAAAAAGAAACTCACACATGAAGCCAAGAAACTAATGGATAACTGGAGAGAAGAATCCCGCCCTCTCTCATCATCTTCTCCTAAATTTCAGGCAGACTTTCTCTCTAGTTGTAGGCTGGGAGCAATGATGAAAGAGATGGTGCATTTGAAATCATGACGGAAGCCACAGAATATATCAAAACAGCTCTAGGCACAAATACATCAGCTGGGACAGCAAGCCCACTGCCTAAGCCTACCACAGCTCTCTGCCCTAGCCATAAATTAATCCCAACATAACAGGATTTCAGTTCCCGTGCTCCTCCCACACTCCTGGGTGTCCCATTTGTTTTTATACATATCTGCAGGGTATGAAAATACATTTAAGGAGCAAATGGCTCTCATCTGCTTGTGGCTTTGACAGTGGGAGGCATCATCACAAGAGAGGTAGACCCTGCCTTTGGGAGCCAAACAGGGAAACAGATCAAGAAGAGAGAGCAGAAGAAATTCCAGCACTGATCCAGCAATGCTGCTGCCGGTGCCTCCTGCCCAGGTTGCTGAGCTGGGGCTCTCCTGCTCCCTCTGCTAATAGTACAGATGCTCCACAGAGCTCCAGGCAATGGGAGGGACACAGGGATTTGGCAATGCCTCAGTGTGGTCTTTTTAATATCGTTTATTTAAAGCCTTTCTGCAATCTCCTTTCAAAGTGCAGCAGAGCAAGGGAAGGGTAATTAAAAATAAAAGGAAGTTTTCATCTGTTTCATCATGATCAAAGGAGAAGGTAAAGGAGTGTGCGAGTCCTGAGGGATCCACGTTCCCCACCGCTGTACAGGCAGCTATTGTCATAAAACATGGAGCTGTATTTTATTCAGGCAGTTTTGCTTAAGAGGATATTCTACAATGCAACATCTCATTTTCACGAGGGGCCTCAGGGAACAGAGTCAAAACACCCATCCTGACCAAGGAAGAGCATTTAAATATCAAAGTAAGAGGAAAAAAAAGGTAGAGCAGAAAGCTTTGTCCAGTAAGAGTAATGAACCCAGGTTAATTTACCGTCAGCTACCTGAACTTTCTTAGTGTAAGCAGGGCTTGGGATAAATTGGGACACTTATTCCAGATGACAGGACTAGGGTAAACAGATGCTTTTTAATTACCTCTTTTACGTAGGGGGGCATAAAAATTCGATGGCAAAGAGACCGTGGAGAGGAAGACATTAGCACAAGAAATAAAACATTGTTACCTGAGCAAAGGTTTGCCTTAAGAAACAAAAAAGAACCTTTTAAGTCCATAAGGGCTCATCCTTAGAGGAAAGGACAATGACTTTTATCCTGAACATTACATTCCTTGTACACATCCCTGCTCGCCTCTCTTTTCCACTGGCACGCCGATGTCCTGAGCACCCCTTGCTCCCTTCTTCACAAAAGGAGCAATGGTTTAAAATCCTCTCACATCTTGTGAGGAAAACAGAATAAACGCCATCACCTCCAGTTAAACTAAACATGGAACACTCGGCTCTGTGTGTGTGCAAGTTTGGCTCTTCAAATCCCTATCTGAGCACTTAAAAATGACCTAATTTTAAAAGCTACTTGAACAGCCACCTTGCTTTCATTCCATTGAAATTGTGGAGCTGGATTAACCGTTACACTGACTGCAGCTGCCTGTATCATCAGCCCAAGGAGAGTACAGCCCTGGTGTCACAGCTGAAGCAGCACTTCTGATGCAAAGACAATTAAAGAAGGAGTTCAAGAAAACCTTAGATACTTTACCTGTGAGTAAAATAACAGCACCCTATCTCAAGCAGCAAGCATACACCAAGCAAAACCAGTTATAGGTATGCTGTGCATGAAGCGTATCTGCTAAGTAGGACCACCAGGATATCACAGAAAGCTCTACCCAATCATCATCTAAGAATGAGAGAATTAAGCAACACGGTGACAGGAATGTAATGTTACAAGGACTATACACAGAGCATCAAGTTGTGCTACCTATAGGAACTGTTTCCTTTATTAAGGATAACACCTTGTTCAGTATATCAATTTTCCAAAAAATTTTATCTCACTTCTTATTGCTGTTGTTTAAACCTTAGAAATCAAGGTTTTTCCAAAACCTTTCCCTAATTCAGAGAAAACCCAAAAGCTTTAGGCACCTCCTGCATACCATACCTTCCTTGCAGCTCTCTCTTTTGAAGGCTTTTTTAATTGCAAAAGTAAAATGGTTTTTGGAAGGCACAGAACTGGTTCACAAACTACTGCCTAGAGCGTAACATAAACCCCAACGGCAACAAGGGGACACATTCAGGATTTCAGCCTTAACGGTCAGAAATACCAACTGTAATGAAAGATGGTTCGATTCCGAAGTGTTCAGTGAGGGCTGTGGTGCAGAGATTTCAGTCAGATGTGCAGCAAGACAGACTCCAAAAGAGGAGACACTGGTGTGTGCACATCTGGTACAACAGCATCCAGTAATTTACTACAGGCATAACAGGGCCTTTGCTTTTAAGGTAGTACAGTTGGACATGTTTGGTCATGGTCTTAAAAGGCAGCTTTCAAAAAATGCACTAAAAAAGGGTATCATACATATGAAACCTCTACATAAGTAGTTAAGTAATTCACTGTCTTGGGTTTGGATCTGGTCCATAGCCTGGAGACAACTGTGGAAAGCCTTACTTGACATGAGTGATCAAGGTCTGAAGAGCTCCAGTTCAGTGAGGGAGAAGAACAGGAACTCTGCATGGAGCAATCCTTCACCTACACAGATTTCAATTTCACTTTTCCTATGGGAGGAGGTAGAAGAGCTCTACCACTCTGGAAGAACTTCATCCAAAGATCATTATTATTATTAAGAGTAATACTCATGCATATGGTTGATCCTGTAGAATTCTAGTCATCACAAAAATAAGGGGAAAAAATAGACAGTGGAGACTGGAACTTTACAGTATAACTTTTGCTTTTCAGATTATTTTTGTTCTGATCATTTCACATGATGACCAGATGTATGAAGCACCTCTGATAAATGCAAAGCCATTTTTTCAAATTAAAAGCTATGGTTTTGTTCTAGATCCAACTCAGCATACATTTTGTGTGAAGAAATGCTGCCAAATTTCATAACTTAATTTGAAAAAATGATCTTTTTCTTTAGTGTACAAATTGCTACATTCCAAGCACATCCTACACAGCCTGGGCAAATTAACATCTCTAATAAAGCTTAGCAGACACCATTTTCACTTGTCCTGGCAAGTCAGTATGACAGGGATAAATGTTGCCTATGATGCTACTAGGAATATGTAGAAATGAGGGCCATCAACAATGTCAATAACATAGAACATATCTGGTTTTCTTCCCCCAAATCATATTCTTAGCCACCATTCTTTAACATCAGAGCCTATTGTCCGACAGATCATTTGTAATCTGGGCCTTTTAATTGCAAGCTCATGTCTTTTGCATTTTAAATCCAGACTGTTTCAGGGAGTTCTGCTCCAGTCTTTCCTCAGTTTACACACTTGCACTGTGCAACCTTATTAACAATTACAGTCTTCTGTCAAAGGCTTTCTTCTGCCTGGAACCACAGAAAGAACTGAACTGAGGCGGGCATCATTTCAGCAATAAGTCAGGCTATTTCCAGCAAGGCAAACTAAATTTTCTGTCCTAATTACTTCAGATAATCTTGAATTTAGCCTTATGCCACCTCTCTATGCAGTATTTAGCCATGAACTGGAGACCTGCTAACACACTCTGACCTGCTTAATTGGAAGCTGAATCATAATTGATATCAAAACAGATATGGGAGGAAAGCGTTAGCCAGTTCACCAATTTTCCCATCCCTTCCCATGCCTGAAACATCTTCAACTGACTCATTAAGAAATTACTTCAAGAAATGAGATATGGAAGAGCAGAGACATCCTAATTAACAGAACAGGAACCACATAATCACAGGGAGGACCATTTTGTGCAGTGGGGGCATTGCCAGGTTTTCCAAGGAAAGCAGGCAGAGGCTGTGCTCACACTCATCCTTCCCTCCACTGATGGTACAGTTTTCTCAATACCAGGTACTACTGTGAGTTTAAATAAACCTGCCCAACAGTCAACAATTAGTAATCTGCCTACCAAAGGCAGGTCAGTTTAAATGATGTTCAAAATCTTAATCTCATCTCTTGAGATTATAAACTCCTCCTTTCTGTCTCAAGGTTTTTTAAAAGAATATTTTTGCTCCATAGCAGAAGAATATATTTTAACCAGAAATAGGCCAAGACTAAAATGCTTCTTCCAAGTCCTTAACAATTCAGGTGGGGCACCCATCCAAATCTGCTTTGGATGCAAGTCAGATCCAGAGCTTGAGAAAAACTGTTTTCTTGTTCCAGTTCAAATATGGACAAAATCTCAAAATCTGTCTTGAGACAATGAACACATGCCTCAGATAAAACATGATTAAAAATACTGTTCTCTCTGCTTCTCTTGCTTTAATTCTGAGTAGATGGTCCCACTACACCCAGCTCTGCTGATCGTCCACATGACGTTAAAGCAAAGCAATCTCCTTTTGCCAGCTTCTTTCCACCACTTTCCAACCCAGATTTAACAATTGAATGAAATATGGTTTAGTCCCTCCCATTTCCAAAGTAGATTCCCACAGATTGATACATGTGGATTTATGAATCAATACACCGGAGGTTTAATTTGAGAAGTTCCTCCCTTTGCCCTCTCTTTCAGTAACTGCACTCCAGATTTTCAGTTACAGGAACATGTTAGAGTTACTTCCAAATTCATTAATTAATGCCTTAATCCATCCCACAGGAAACTAGTAAAGGATTCTTCTTCTGCAAAACCCTGCTGGTAAGGCAAGTTGATCTACACTTACCACATGTCTGAAATCAGCAGCTTTTCCTCCTTCTTTACTCCTCATTCATTTTCACTGCTACCTCATAAATATAGCTTTCAAAACCCAAAAACATCACGTTATTTTAAAACAAGGAAATCTGACTTGCACAGGGTTTCCTACAGGGTGACCACCTTTCTCACAACAGTCTCAAAGTCCAAGCAGAGCAGATCACATCTAAGCGATGTCAGACACCTCCCTGCACCCTGCAGCGAGACCTTCCAACACAACCAAGGCATGTTCTGAGAATGGGAAAGTAAAGTAAAAAGGCACAGACCAAAGTTACTCTTCACCCCATGTACTCTGCTGTACTCAGAGGCACCGGAAAGCAGCTTGTTATTTGGGTGGTAACTACCTTCTCTTCTCATGTCATAGGGAAAATGGGTTAGCCCAGTTCCGCAGAAGCTTAAGAGTTCAGCATAACATATAAGAAACACTTTTTTTCCTACAACAATCTGCTCTTTGGCACAGCCACAGAATACTTTACTGCCACGTCTTACTTTGAAATGGGAGGATGCCAAGAATGAGATAAGTGCAGACATCCATGACTGGGAAACACGAGTAAAAGGCCTTCTCCAGAGCCAATTACAGCCTTCAACAGACAAAAAAACCCACCTAAACAAACAAAGAAAAAGCAAGAGTAAATTCGTCTCTCTGTTTTCGAGGAGAAACACTGCATTTATTTCTTTAGACTAAAAGGCTCTCTTTCTTAAATTAAAATCTAAAAAATATGCAGCCAAATTGAAACAAAACCTTTGTTTCTTCAGAACTTGAGACTGAATTCCCAAAAAAATACATTATTACATTAAAGAAGAGTTCATTCTTTATATGCTATTACGCAGTCAATGAATGGAAACCTAGATTACAGCAGAGACGTGCTATGAGATGAAACTGCTTTAGTGGCCAGATTTGTCTCCTGCCAGCTCCATTTAGCTTCTGCCTTCCTTAAAAGTCTGATAAAGTTTTATCATGTAGTTTCATCAGCAGTTTTTCCACTTCTAAATGTTGTAATGAAGACGAGGCAAAAATGCCAACGTGACTACAGTCTTCATTTGAAACTGTATAGTTTGGCATATCGCCTTTTGGAAAAAGATGAGTTAACTTCAGTCAATTAGGCAAAACGTGGTATGAATACCTTATAAACTATCAGGAGAGAAAAAATTGAGTGAAAATAAATAAGCCACAACAAGTAATTGACTATTTAGATTCAGCTTCGTGCACACTTAAGCCTATCAATGGTCCCAAACTAACCCATTCTGTATCCACCATTCTTGCCTGGTTAGAAAAATCTGAGTGCATAAAGCCAGCATCTTGCCAAGAAAAGCCAAAAGAAAGGGAAAAGCCAAAAGGTAAACTCCAAAAGGGATTTCATTTGATGATACAGGATCATTTTGAACCTCTGTGGAAGACCTCAGAGAAGCAAGCAAGAGAAGATCCATCTAGCAGAAAGACAACGCCAAGATATCAAAACACCCAAATAAAACTGCAACTGAAAACAGCTCTAGAACCTCTAACCTCAAGAAGTTCACAAATGAATGTGTTTTAACCAAGTCAGTCCTAATGAAACTGAAAATTACCTTCAAGCAACACTAGAAATGTACTTTAGCTCCTCTTCAATTGCCTGACTTGCACATGTTGCCTTATGCAAGAATTCTGGCCACTTCAAAATCCTTGGCTCCACTTTTCCTTCTTTGCCAGAAGAGTAACACTCATCTCTACTCATCACTGCTATTGCACAGGGCACATTGAAATCATTTCTTTTAAAGCACTAAAACAATTCCAAAGCATTTTGAAAGGGGTTGGAACCAAATTCCCAGGAGGACAGTGAAGTCCAGCACAACTTCACTTCCTCAGGAGTCTTCAAAGTAGATCCAACAAAAGCCAACAGCTATTTGGTGTTACATATCCAAAGGTATTCACATCTCGAAGAAGCAGTTAGGAGGTATGCAAAGCCCTCAAGCCACAGTGAGTGGGATACTTTAAACTCACTGGAGTTTAACTAGCAAGTTATGACTATAGCTTAGATGCATGTGAAAATTTCACTAGGTGCCACACATCTTTATTAGTTCCCTGCATAACTCGACTAAAATTTGCCCTTTGGACTGCATTATGGAGAGGGTAGGTATACATGGAGTAGGTCAGAAAATCCACCGTAGCCTTTGGTATCAGGGGAAGTTTCAAAATTTTATTTTTATGAGATTTGGGTCTCAGACACCTTATTAGATTGGCTACAGGCATGACTACCACCTCCTGATGGTGCAGTTTGTGTCATACAAGAGATCAGTCATTGGCATCATAAACATTCTTGGTGATATTACAAAAAAAGGTAAAAGACCATAGCAATATTTTGGTGCACATGTGCAAAACCATTCATTGCTGACAACTTAAACTGCTGAGCTAACTTCAACTGGTCAGCATGAACTCTACAGAAGCAGCTAACTCCCTCTGGGCTTCTCTCTGCTGTGGTACCACTCGCACAGGGGTGATGAAGTGGCAGGAGCACTGCTGAGAGGGAGAATTCAAACACTGATTGAATGGGTTCTGTTGAAACTTTCCACGCAGAGAAGGAGAATTTACCTTTGGCCTAAGACCAGGAATGAAAATCTCTCAGTCCAAAAGGAATGCTTTGGCCAAGGCTGCACACAGCTTGAAAAGGGTGCTTCTCGTGAGAGCCCGAGTGCTGTGGTTAGTCTGGCATCTGCTATCACGTGTTTTACATTTTCCTTTCTTAATGATATTATGTTCCCTGTAAGCACTGAAAGTAAGAAAGATTTGCTTATTTTACCCATTTTTCCCCATGCTCTGGAGGTGCATTAACACCACTTGCCAATTGATTCCATTTTTTAAAGTATTTTAGGGATTTTGAATGTACAATAATTTAAACTATTCAGCCCAAATTTCATTTAATCAATATTTCATGTTCAACTCTTGTCAGTTCCACAAAAAGGTCTTTTGCAGAAGGTGGTACTTGGACTATCTTAAAAATACAATACAACGTTACAGTGAAATACAATGATATCCACAGACTACTCCAGGAAACCTCTCTTTTCCAGCAGTTCCCATAAAACTTCACCCATAAATGAAAAAGATCACTTATTTCCAAAGAAAAGAGCAATATACACCTGGTAAGGTAACTTTGCAGAGGATTAAAATAAAGCATGCATGCAAATACATTGCTGAATTGGAGCTTTTATGCTCTCTTAAGCCCTTCTCAGTCTCTCTCAATGTGAAATTACTCTGATAGTGTTCTCTGAAAGGCAGATGAGTAGTAGTGGCCCAAGGCAACCACAAGTACAAGAAGGAAAACATAAGCCTGACACTTGATAAAAAGAAAACTATTGTTACCTTCACTTTCATCTGTTAGTTTTAATTGGCCCAAATAATTGAGCAATCCTCAGTTTCAGAATTGATGCAGCTGCTGTTTTACGTAAGTAAAATAATGGTACAGACACTTATTGCTGAACTGAGCTGAGCTGACCCCTTCTGAGCCAGCACTTATCTTCCAGAAATGGGAAAGGGAGCTCTGGAGCAGCTCAAAGGGTGACAATGCCACCAAGAAGGGGAACAAGGACACAGTAACAGACATAAGCACTGGGACAAGGAATTCTTGTGGAAGAGGCACTCTGATTTCCTTCACTGGGAAGCAGTGAATGCAGCTGGTAATGTTATATTTAGTTTGGGACACAAGACACAGAAGCAGCATAAATGAAATAAGGACATGAATCAAAGAAGGACAAACATTTTAGAAGAGTTCATGTAAGGACAACTCAGGAGAATAGGCAACGTTTCTCACAAACCAGGGGCAAAAAAAGGGAATTCTGAAACTCTGTAGTTCCCTCAGCAACAACAGAACAGAACTTTCCCAGACCTCCAAAGAGGATTGGAAGGTGGCATTTATTGGATTACACTTCAGTGAGCAAAAGATGCAGAAAACTAACAGAACAGAGCAGTATGTGTACTTACACACCTAGAATGTCAAGAGAAGCAGCTGTATTCTGAAAGGAAGGAAAGGCCACTCTCCTGTCTAAAGCTGGATTTAAGGAACACGGAAAACACAAAGCTTTTTGTGATTTGTATTAAGTGTTTGGTTGGTTCAGAAGCAAAAAAGAAATTCTTTATCTGAAAATTAAAGTCTGCAAAGTGACCAGAGGCTTTTCTTTTTTTCAGAAGAGATTTCTTATATGAATTATCTCATTTCCTGATTAGCAAACTAAAAGCATGAAATTATTTTCCCCCTGGCTATATCCCAGCTGGATCAAAGCACTGGCCCAAGAACACACTGTACCAGTTTAGTTATTGAGAAAGTCCAGGAGAAATTCAAGCATCTACTTCTCATCTCTCCTGATAAAGTTATCATCAACCCTGGAATGTAAACATAGGCTGTATATGTAATCCATGGCCAGATACTTGTTGGGATAGTTTTATACCTAGTTCTTGTTGCACTGTTACTCCTTCAGCACAAACAGCACCTGCCCTGCTTTGGAGCAGTCCTAAAGAACAAATCACCAAAGTTCATTACACCATCACTTCTCTTCCCAGGTGTCCCAGGGGAAGTTTTGTTCCATATCTGGAAATACCATCACCTCCAACAAGGACTGGAGGGCTACAGCTCACACAGGGATTGTGTGGTGCAGGGGGCAGCTAATGGCAGAGGGACAGCCTGTAAGGAGCAGCGTATGGGTGGAGTGCTTGAGCACAGCTCCTAATGTTAAACATCACTGTGGTATCTACTGTCAGTAAATACAGAGGAAAGAATCCACACCCACATCTTCTGAATGCACACAGTCATCCATGAAAGGAATCTTCTGCTCCAAGCCATAAAGTCACAAATCAAAGCAAAACAAGCCATTAACCTGTTTCTATTTTAACGTGAAGATATACCACTAGAGTATAGATTTAAGGCCATGACAAGTGTACTTCTGGGTAAATCATCTCTCTCCTATGTAATTATGTGAAAGATAAATCCAAATACACACTGACAGCCAAAAAAGAAGAGCAGTGTTGTGGCGGGTTGACCCTAGCCGGAAGTCAAGTGCCCAACAAAGCCATCCTCTCCTCCTCAGCTGGACAGGGAGAGAAAATATGATGAAAAGCTCAAGGGTCAAGATAAGGACACTATGTTTTGCCAACACACACAAAACAGACTTGACTTCGGGAAATTAGTTTAATTTATTACCAGTCAAATCAGAGCAGGATAACAAGAAATAAAAACAAATCTTAGAAACACTTCCCGCCCCACCCCTCCCTTCTTTGTGGGCTCAACTTCACTCACAATCTTCTCTACCGCCTCTCCTCCAGCAGTGCAGGGGGATAGGGAATGTGGTCTGTTCATCACACGTTGTCTCTGCCGCTCCCTCCTCAGGGGAGGATTCCTCATACTCACTCCCTGCTCCGGCGTGGGATACCTCCCATGAGAGACACTCCTCCAATGTGAGTCCTTCCCATGGGCTGCAGTTCTTCATTAACTGCCTCAGTGTGGGTCGCTTGTAGGGTCAAAGCCTCCTTCAGACATCCCTCTGCTCTGGTGTGGGGTCCTCCATGGGCTGTAGGTGGATATCTGCTCCACCTCTGACATTGGCTATGTTGGACATTGGGGAAGCTTCTAGCAGCTTCTCACAGAAGCCACCCCAGTAGAACCCCCTCTGCTACCAAACCCTTGCCACGCAAACCCAATACAAGTATTCTTCTCAGTTTGGAACAAACAGAGCTATGCTTCAGGAAGGTGTCTGTATAAATACTACAGTAAGTGACAACTGAGGTGAAGATAAGCTTTAAAAAGAGATCAATAGGCATTTTTTTATTAGTCACATTTTTGGCAGCTTGCCCATATCTGCAAATACACATTTGAGAAGCTCAAATCAGCAGCCAAAACCATGCTACATACAGAACAGGGAAGATAGTAAAAGCACATTTCATAGAATTATATAGTGTTCTCTCCTACCTACAAGAGAATGTTTTACAACTCTGTCTGGCCAGTCAAACTAATTCCTCTTTAATGCTCACTGGAACACCATCCCTTCTATTCCCTCCTAGCTGACAAGGTCTTTTCTGTTCCCCTTCCTCACTTCTTTTACTTCATAAATGTTTTGCAAATACACTGTCAGTTGGATTAGGCTGCACTTAAACTAGAAAGCATTCACCATTCACTGGGTTTAAAACATGAGGCAACACAGGAACAGAGAGAGACCTGGAGTACATCACTATCCAAAGCCTTGTGCAGCCATGATCAGGAGCAACTTTGCTGAACATGGTAAAGATTGAGAAGCAAGCAAACCTGAGGAAAGTCAGGGAGACAGCCCAAAACCACATAGTGCAGAGAATCAGAGACAAAACCAACAGACAAACAGCACTAAGGAAAAACTAGACTTTGAGTTAGTTGTTGGGTGAAGCAGCCTTTGAGCTGGGAGCAGGAATCTGTGTCTCATTGCATGGCTTCAGTGAAATAGGAGTTCACCGAATTATGGAATCCCAGACTGCTTTGAGTTGGAAGGGACCTGAAAGCTCATCCAGTTCCAACCCCCTGCCATGGACAGGGACCCCTGCCACTAGAGCAGGTTGCTCCAAGCCCCTGTGTCCAACCTGGCCTTGAACACTGCCAGGGATGGGACAGCTACAACCTGTGCCAATCTGTGCCAGTGTAAAGTTCTTGTACTCATATAAGTTCTCATATTCTTCGTAAACAAGCAGGAGGTATTAAGAATACCTGACTCCATCACCCTTCCCTAACTTCAACTACCTGCAAGAACCTAGTTTCTGGCAAACCTCCCTCAGGTCCGAAGAGGCACCAGTTTGTGTAACTGCTTTATAGTTTCAAATGTCATGTCTTGATGCTGACAAGTTCAAGACAGGAGAAGAGGTTGCTATGGAAACACATGCTGTATTGCCTGGAACATACGGCAACGTTTTGCTTTAGAAACTGGAAAGAAAACTTGGACCAACAGTTGCCAAATCAGGTTTTGGGCAGGGAAAAAGAGTTTGTCATTTGCTCTCAGCAGAAATATTTTAATATAGAAACAATGAAGCTAAATGTGATGACAGCATTTACATTATGCTTTGGATTGTTTCCCTTACCTCAGAACAAAAAGCAATTGTATATTGAAAGACTTTTCTTTTGCAGTCCACACATAGCAAATCCATCTCTATATTCCTATGTGCTGGAGTTTCCTATTATAACTGATGAAATCACTTTAATGGATGGTCAAGTTCTTTGAGGAGTTAATCCTGTATCTCTTCTGTAACCTAACTTACCTGTGTGCCCATGCTGGCCAACAGAACTGATACAAGAGCAGAATTGATCACTAATGCACCCTTTGACAGCTGAGCAGCTCTTAGTCACTCTATAAAGCCCCTTTTAGAACCTATCACTGCTGCAAGGTGACACCTGCTCTTCTGGGCTATGGCTGTGCTGTGGTACCTCTCAATCACTGCCTCTCCTGCTTCACCCCCTGCCCTCTCAAGAAGCACAAGAACAGTGTTAAATTCCCCAAACAACAGTTTCACACTGCAGGCTCCATCAAAAGCCTGATCTAAGACGCAATTCCCACACAGCCATCTCCTTAAAAGAAGAAAGACTGCTCTTTCCAATTCATCTTTCACACATAAAACAAGTAGCCAGAAGAAAATCTTTTCCTAGAAGCTTTCTATTAAGTATCCACTGGATTTGAAAGGGACGAATGTAAAAAAGGGGAGGTGGGGTTCCACTTTAGGCACTTTCTTTTTGGAAGCACAGAAGAAAGTTTGGGTTATTAGCCCCAAGACTGAGCCTTTCATCCTCTCCTATTCTGAGTATTCTAGAAAATTCCATTTTACTGGGCATTTATTTGGTTTGGATTTTTGGCTACCACAAAAGTGACAAATCCACAAATCGACAATTCAACTTACATTTATCTCCAATCTGCAGCTGCAGCTGATGAGACCTTTGTGATTTTTGCAAGCAGAAGGCCAAGATATGCTTAGAAACACAGAAGATGGAATCACAGTATCACCATGTCAGTATCAACCTTTTTGATTGATAACTTTAATAAAAACATAAAACATATTGCAGATGCTGTTTCTTCATAAATACCTGAGCAGCAAAGGTGTGAATAACCTCTTTTTTGCTAACTACATTTAAGAGAGAGCATGCTTAGTAGGCTCTAGCAAGCTTGAAGACTAACATCTGAAATGGAAATAACCTTGTGAACTGGCATGGGAGCACTACCCCTCACTGTCAATGCATGAGCAGGCAAATGATGCCAGAAAGGTGCTTTTAGCAAATTTCTCTGTTAGGGTTGTATTTTCAAAGATGCCGAAGGAGAACTGACACCCAAACACAGATGGGCACCTGGTGTCCTCAGCACTCACATGCTCACAGTTGATTTCCACACATCCCACTTGTTTAAAATGTGGGGGGGTTCCAACCATCCCACTGCCATAAGGAAACCGTAACTGCTCTTTGCGAGTGCTGACCTGTGTCTCATCAGTGCTGCAGCTACTGAATTCAAGGGCTACTGCTGCCACCCAGGCAAAGCAGCTCACAGCAAAAGGAAGGAAGAACAGCATTTCTGAGGTTCAAATGCCAGACCATTTCTGCATCTATCCAGCAGCACATATAAATTCATTTATTACTGTACATTTAACCTGTCTGTACATGATTGATTCTGTGGCTAGTTCCATAATAGCATATATTTTAAAAATATTATTTTTTTCAAATGTAACCCAATTTAATGTAGACCTTCCAGATGTGTAGTATGGGCACTTTTCCCCTTTACCTTCTATTTATAGCATCACTAACACTGAAAAACTATTTCCCTTTTCTTTGGAATGTAAAACTCTCTGCTCCTTAAAAACCTTACAAGAATATTCAAGCCAAGTGCAAATCATTAGCACTTGACTTCAGTATTGTTTAAAGCCTGTCTTTTCCTTCTTCACACCTCACTCCCCATTTTATTCTTATTATTACCTTCATTGAATAAATGTGCCTATATTGTAAATAAGGAGGACAAATGTAAGGATCTTTATAAATTCAGTTCCCTTAAAAATCCACAGTTGTGTCTATTTCAGAAGGACTGAATCTCATCCGTAAAGATATTGAGACTTTGGCTACAGTTCACTCAACCTCACAGGGTTCATCACAACAGTATTTGGCTCTCCTCTCTTCTGTTTTTTTCACTGTTAATGGATACTTTACTATTTAATTACTGCACCATGATCCAAACCCCATCAAAGTCAATAAAACTCTTTTCATTTATGTTAATGGGCTTTGGACCAACTCCTGAATTAGTACCGGAATCAAATAAAACACCCTTAGGAAAAGAATAGATACACCAAGCTTACACTTTAAAGTACAACCTTAAAACCTTCCTAAGGTTTTTACTCACTTTAAAGCAAAGTGAACATCTTACAGAGGCAGGTGGACAGCTCTTTTTTGCCAGTCTGATTAAAGTGTCAGAAGGAATCTAAATGTATGCACCACTTCTCCATAAGAAACCTACCCATGATTAGGACAGTAAAAGGTTACATCTTCCTGAAGCTATTCCTGAGGCTCCTACAATTGTGTAAGTACATGAGGGTTCACCCTGTGGGAGGATCGATGTGGCAATACAAGATCCTGCCCCCAGACACTTGTTATTTCTCTGGCACCACCTTAGCTGTGCCAACACAGTTATCTGCTGTGAAAGAAACTTCACTATGATTAACCCATTGTTTGGCCAGACAACACCAAAACCTGCCCAGATGACATTAAGATAGCTGAAGAAAGCTCCATTCAGTGGAGCACACAGGATCATAATGTATGAAGCTGAACTCACAACTACTTGAATCAAATTAGCAGGAGAAAGCACCAGCTATTTATATTGTACAGAGTAGCGAGGAGGTTTCTGCTCTTGGACTATACCTTAGTCGCTGCAGAAATTAATGAACCACAAAGCAAGCAAGATGATACTACATAAACAGGGATATTAAACCTTCCTCTGAAATTTCTGACCTATTTTGGCAACACCAATCAAACCACACAAAGCCACTGCATCATTTCTTACACAGCAGCATGCTTTATTTGACTGGCACATTAACCATTAAAGCTTTCTGCAAAGTTTGACCACAGAAATCACATTCAGAAATCACATTCCACCAGTGCTGACTCAGCAGCAGACCCACAAAATACTGTTTTAAATTCCCAAAAGCCCAAACAAAAGAACCAAACCTGCACTGGGGGCTTGGATGGGGGGGTTTAGTTCACACTAATCCATCCTGGCAGCACCGTAGGCTGGGAAACAACTTTCCTTGAAAACAGCTTTGGCAGAATATTAATAGAGAAGGAAGAAAATTCAGGATGAGGATGAGAGGTGCTTCAGTCCCTTCTGGGCTGGAGCTGTGAACCCTTCCCATGGAATCAATCACAGCAGCTCTGGAGGGGACTGTCCTGCAGCACAGGGGACACGCTGGTGATGTGCACATGTGTCTCCAGCTCTCTGCTCCCATCTGCCCTGTGCCCTGGGCAGCCCTGACTCACCTTATACCAACACGTGTACTGGTTGGTGAGATGCAAGAAGATCAGCGTGCTCTCAGATGGAGTCAGTCTTCCAGCCCTGCCCTGCAGACTAGCACTGAGGATAAATGGGGACACCACTTCTTGCTTTATTCTCCCTTCTGGAGGTACTTGTTAAAGAAGAATATTCACTGAACAAGGACTTTGTTGTGAATAGCCAAGAAATATAGTGTTTTCTGCTCATTCCTGC
>NW_009913200.1:170503-185316 GCF_000696875.1 Nestor notabilis
CTACTCATAAGATATTCTCATCACCTCAGCACTCCAGTGCTGGGGCTCACTGATCAGATGGCTTTAACCACTCTTCCTTTTGGCATCTTTTCTGACCCATCTCTTCCTCTCCCCCAGGTTGCACACAGAGACAGTCATCTCCCTCCTCTGAACCCTACACTCCTCCACAGGAACCACAGTGCATTTTTCTCCAGTGAAAGAAGTCTTTCCAGGTGATGAAAAGGAGAGCAGCACTGCCCACCACCCCAGGAGCAGCCTGTGGGGAGGTAGACTTCCAAACCATCTGTGTGGCTTTGGAATTCAAACCCGTTAACTGTGGTGGAACGCATTAACCACCTCCTGGCAGCAATTTCAAAGATGATCATTTGCTCCACATTCCTCAGCAAAGGAGTGATGCTGACACTCCTGGCTCCGTGAAGGTGAGGAGTGAGAACCTACAGGCTCAGTATCACCTAGACCAGGCTTCAGGGAGGACATCATTACAAGGAGAAAGCTGATCTCTAAAGCATCTTGGGATTTGTCCCCAAAAGCACTAACCAGCCTCTCTAGATGAGGTTCTGCCTGTGATTCTGCCTTTTTTAATTAAGAATGTGATGTCTTAAGAACAAAAAAAATATAAACTTAAGGATTTAGTAGACTCCTTGCAGATGTCATCACTGCATTACGTCAAAGCAATGGACTCAGTGGCACAGAAGAGATATATAGAGGATTAAATTTGACATGATAGGTCTCTGATGTCAGTGAAAAGTGATCTTAATATAAACAAATATATACTGAAAAGAGAAACAACCAACAGTTTCCCACAGTTGGATAGCTAGAATGTACTGTAGGACTTGCAAGCAGTGATTCAATATTCCAAATATCCTTGGGTGAAAGATTATATGGAGTTCATTCTGGAAGTGCTCTATAAAAATGTTACCTAGGCACAAACATTTCTTAGTCAAAGCAAACACCTCTTTCCATCACCACAAAGGAACATGAAAGAGCCAGAAGCAATTAAACGCTTCAAAGACCTGAGTATATCCATCACGGATCAATTTCACATTGCTAACATTGTATTTATTCAATAGTTTTGCCAGTGGTGTCATGATTTCCACAGGCTTGCATGATAACATGAAAACGTCACATAAATCACATCAGAATGGCAATTAGGAGACAGGATGCCATGAAGCCCTCAGCGAGCCTACACTGCATGAGAACAAGCAGCTTCCACAGCTGTGTCTTTAACCCATCTGCCCATTCGTGACCAAGGACTCTGAGAACCTCCAAAGGCGCCAGGATCCCTGGTCCCTTCTTCCAATGCATTCTGCTATTTCCAAACATATCCTGGATACATTACTTAACAAAACCTCATGTGAACAACACATACACTTTCCCAGGTCTTACGTGTCCTGCTGCCTCCAAAAACGAGCGTATCTCCCTGCAAACCATGGTAGCCTGTACTCCAGACTGTCAGAGGAGGGCATGTCACCAGAAGAGTGTGAAAACATCTAATTACATAAGGCCAGGTCCTCAGCTAATGCAAAGTGACAGAGCTCCCAGAAATCCATGAAGCCACGATGATGCAGATTAGCAGAGGTTTGGCTCATAATAATTGAGTAGACCCAACTTCTCATTTTCCCATCTAGTGACAGATTGCTGGAATCCTGACCACCAGAATCTCAGAGGGCAATGGGGAGTTGAAAGGCGACTGCAGTAGAGAAAGTAGACTCCAGTTTGGCTGAAAGCATATTTACAATCCAGGCATTTCAATTAGCTGTTGCTGAGTTATCACAAAAGTCTGTGGAACAGATGTGCAATTAGAATTTTTCTCATGTTGTTCTCTCTTATGACTTGGGGTTTTTTGTTGGGAGGTTGTATTTGGCATTTGGGGGGGCTTTTGCAAGTGATGCTAGTTTTATTGAGGTCAGAGCAAGCATCTTAGGCAGAGAAAGCTCTTCCCACCACCACACTTCCAGTGGAGCAGAAGCAAAGAGGGGCAGTCTCAGAAAGCAGGAAAATCCTTCTCCTTCCTGGCCCCATCTTCACAGGAAGGAGGAGAGAGAAGAGCTGTCAGAACGAGCCTGCAAATTCAAGGCAGCTGGAATTGCCTCATCCTCCTGGCATGGACAAGAGGAGGGTTTCTCCTGATCCCTCCCCCTCGCTTAATGCATCAACCTCTTCTGTGGTGGGGATGTGGTGTGAGGCAGAAGGGAAGAAGGTTTAGCAGAGCTATTTCAGTTTTAAGGAGCATGCAGTTCTGTCCTGTTCCATCCAGCATACAGGATATAAACAGCAATGGGAAAAGCTGCATTTGAGCCTCTGGTACTCACCTCCCTCCCCAGCACCACACAGCAGGGACAGAGAACAAGGTGAAAGACAAGGTCAGGATGTGGAATACTCCATGACCTGCTTTTTGTCCCAGATTCTTTGCTAATCAACCTGCCCATGCAAAGCCAAATGAAGCCAGTGAAATTAAACACACCCACTTCAACAGCTTTGGAACAAAACCAAAGATCAGCTACTTGCCATGGACCTTCCTGGCCTTTATGCAAATGATGCTGGACCATGACACAAACGTTGACATAGATCTATTTGTTCTGTCTGATTCTCTGTTTAGATAAATGTAGTATACTATATTTTCATAGGTTCATCATTTTTATTCTATTTTATACGTTATGTATGACTATTGTTGGCTTTGACTGCAGTGAACTAACAGCTTTATTTTCATAGTAAATTCATTACCCTTTCCTACTGAGGAGTTCAAATGAATTCAAAATATCTCTTTCCTTGGCTATTACTTATAAGACTGAGCTTCATATCCCTCTTACAGCGTGGTAAACCAGCCTTTGACTAATCACATTCCTACACTTAAGTCAGCCTTAATATGCCATAACTTCGCAAACAAATACAATATTGACAGATACCTAGAGGTCATTCCTTTGGGGATTAAATATGTTGGTTTACTGATGAATGGTGGATCTGCCATTATCCTAATAAAATGTAAAACTATTAGGAAACTCTGATTTCAAGCCTTGTTATAAATCTGAAATCAATCCAAATTCATCCCTAAAACATCTTCATCCCTAAACTCTTCACTGGTGTTGAACTCAGGTGATGTAAAATTTGTGCTTCTGGGGTTTGGGAGGTTTATTGTTCCAAGTAGATAAAAGATTGTGACCTTCAGTAGGCTCACACGGTTCCACAGAGAGGCGTTTTGAGAAGTTTCAAAGCCAGATTTTTATCTATTACTTACCTTGTTTAAGTGTATGAAAATTTGTAGACATTTTCAGCCTTGCAAGCTTCAAAGCCTGCCAGCTTCCAATCTAACTCCTGTCACATGAGACAGTGTTGGCACGTGAAAGCCTCTTGGCCAGCTCAGCTCTCTTCATCATCAGGTAGTGATTTATTTCTCAAAGGCTGTTTTTTAAATACATTCTGGTTTGCAGAATGCTTTCCAAACAACATCTCTCACATTCCTTCCACAGCCCCTCTGCTCGAGGAAAGAAAAAAAGCCCAGCAATTTTAACACGCTGAAGAATCAAGAAGTGTATATTCTTCTGTGTATGAGGTGGACAAACATGATTTACCCAAAAGCCATGATTTAAAACAAATAAAGCCACTATTAAAACAGTAACCACAGCCTGTGCTGCCACCTATCCTTAGTTAATCTCTGCATTTTCTGCATGTTCTTTTTCCACCAGAATGACGGGCTCTGTCCTGTAAGCAGGTCTGTCCACCTGAATTAACAGCCATGGACACTGGTCCTTGTCCCAGCCTCGGGAGCCACACACTTGACCATGGGAGAACTTGCAAGATGCATCTGCGTAGGGCAGGTATTGGATGTTAGTTCTGTCTTTTACACATACGGGGAAGTATGAGCAAAATTAACAAGTCTTTGGAGTAAAACTTCTGCTTTCCCCTTTTCCCTTCCAAATTCTATCATTTTACTATATTTGTATTAAAATTCAAACCGTTTATTACTATGTTTAGCTCTTGAAACATTTTTAGTCCCAAGAAAATAAGCCTTTTCTTTTCTGTTGGACTTGCCATATTATTTTGACTTTCTCCATCCTATACCATACAATATTCATTATATCATGGCAAAAAGCCCATGTTCAGAAGCACAACTTGAAAAAGAAACCTCTGCTGTAGGACAAACTGTGCAATAGTAGCAGTGAATCTGCAGTCCCTGTCCTGGCTGCGCAGCGTGAAGGGGTCTTTGGGTGGGTTTGCCTGAGAGGGCTAATACATGCCCAGAGCTCCACCAGCTGCAGCCGAGCAGCTCCACAGCAGGAGGAGGAGGCATGAAAGAAGGACAACCCAGAGACAAAGGGAAGCAGACACAACACCAGCCTGAGAGGCTTCTGCAGAAACATACTGTACTGGATACAAAATCCAATCACTGCCATTTCATGGACTGCTTCCTGTAAGAACTCAAAGTGGTGGGGTAAAAACAAAGAGGAGAGGAAGAGCTGCTGGCAAGCCTGCTAGTCAGCCATGCAGGTTCTTCTCCACACATCATCTTCTTTATTCTTACAGAGGTAATAAACGAGAAAACACTTTAATAAAGGCTTAAAGACTCAGGGCCTACATCAAGATGTGGCACTGTGCCGTCCTAAAACCTCAGAAAGATCTTTTGCCTTTACGTCTTCTAAAGACTAGTTTAAATGTTGACCATATGCCAGGTATTTCCTTCTGGTTTTCTTGCTTCAAAGATCCTGTAGAAATAATTCATCTTCATTATAGGGCAATAACAGCAGCTACCTATAGTCAATACACTTTGTGAAGAGGAATAATGCATTTATTTATGCTAATTTAAATGCATTAAATTAGCTTTATCTAGCTACAGGTAGAAGCAGCTCTTCTGATCCACAAAGATACCAATGATGCTCACCAACTCTTTCTCATCAAAGCATTAGTAGGTTTCATGCTTAATTTCAGTAGCAAACAGATTGTAATCTGTCCCCTGAGGTCCACTGGGGTAGAGGTTAAATGCTGGGAAAAAGTGGTCTCGCCATATAATGAAATTCAAACACAGAGGTGGCAACTACAGGAAGAGTTAAAGGGAATGACAGCAGGAAAGTAGTTCAAGTAGCTTTATTTACAGCTCACATCAAAAGAATAGTGATAATATTGTACTTTGCAGGTGTAAGAGTCAGAAAGCACCACAGATCCTGGGCAATTTCAACCTCTGAATTCCCCATGGAGAGCTGCACAAGTGAAGAACTAATTCTATTTATTTCTTTTTGAAGATAAAGGTCACAAGTGCAGCAATAAAGAGGCAAAATATTAAATTTGACATAAAGCAATATAAAGGGAATAAGAAAGAATATAAATCTGAAAAGAACACTGATGAAATATAACACACTTAGGATACCAAGACCAAAGAGCAACAGCAAGCTGTACAAATGGGACTTCAATTTTAGGAAGGCAAAGTTTCGGAAAGCAAACAGGTGAGTAGATACAGTCCTACAAGGGACATGAAGGAAGGAAAAGAAAAGCAAGTATATAAGTTATTGGTCAGGGCACGTTCTCTGTGAGATCAGAGAGGCTAAAATGATACTGAGGTTACCATGTTAGCACGTAAGCCCTCAGCAGACAAACTCTCTCAGAAGCACACACAGGACAGGAGAGATCCCGTTTCTTGCTTTGCTTTTGCCATTCAGCAACTTGCATTTCCCTCCCTCTGCTTCTCTCACCCTCCCTTCCACTATGAGAATGACTCTTCTTCCCACAGCAGCAAACCCCACTACTTTCTCTGATCCCATCACACTCCCCTCCAATGGAGGTGGAATTTCATTGTAAAGTACAAAAAGAGAGAATCAAGCAGAGCTGCAAAGTGGAAAGCCATCATCCACTGAGCAGAACAAAAAGGTTGCCCAAAGCTGCAGTTCCAACTTCTGATGCTCAAAGGCACAAGTCAAGCTCCCTTAAATAGACCCATTTCAAAACCATGAGAATAAGGATGTGGTTTTACAATACGGCTTGAGTCTACATTACTGAAGAAGCAATCTCACTTTTCTCCTCCAGCCCAGCTGAGGGTATTCCTACTTTCATCCCTTTGCCTATAAAGATGTTCATCTCACCCCACACAGACAGCCAGTTCAAGCAGCTAAACTAGCAGGCAGCAATTCAGGCTCTTGTGAAGGAAGCTGTGAATGCTCCATCCCTGGCAGTGTTCAAGGCCAGGTGGGACACAGGGGCTTGGAGCAACCTGGTCTAGTGGAAGGTGTCCCTGCCCATGGCAGGGGTTTGGAACTAGATGAGCTTTAGGCCCTTTCCAACCCAAATCATGCTGTGATTCTATGATTCTATAAATGCACTGGTTTGGTCACTCACCCACTGGGATAACAGAAGAAAAGCAGGGTGCTGGAGCAGGGAGGAATGGGAGCATACAACAGGAAGCAGCCAAGGGAATAGGATTATCCCTGTCAGCAGCCATGAGGTGTTAAGAGAGACTCATCTGCACTCTAAACCACCTTCAAATGGACATACTTGGAATGATTTTCACTGACCTGGTGATTTCTGAGACTTTAAGAAGCACAACTTGCTTCTGTCTTTTCCTTGAGGGAAACTCTTACTTAAAACCACTTACTTGAAACAGAAAATAGTTACTTTGAAGAAAAAGTTAAAAAAAAGTGAAAATGCTGAGATTCACACTTATGACTCCAGGACCTCCAGATCTGAGAAAGTACCAAACATTTTGAGGCCTGGGAATAACTCAGAAGATCTATAGCGGAGACTGTGATTTAGATATGAGGAAGCAACATGCTCTTCAGTACTTGAAGAGGACACTCTTCTTTTCAATGTTACAGTTTAATAGAACAGTGCTGAAAATAGCATGTGAAATGTGGGCCTTTCATTCTGCAGACTATTAAAACTGGGAACCCACTGTGTCACGTCTCTGCAAACAAAGATGAATTTAAAACACACACTGATAAAGTGGCTAAAGAAACCAGATGTGATGTGTTAAAGAACTTACTGGAACTTTGGAAGAAGGAAAGCCATAGAGTTAGAAGGTGATCTGAAAAAGAGGGTGTGCACATTGGAGCTGTTCACAGGAAGCAAATGCAAGGTCATGCAGCCCCTACAAGAGACAGAAGACCTGCTCCCTGATTCTCTGTTTTAATCAGACCCAGTATGAGAAATGTCCTAGTGTGAAGTTAAGTACTGGTATGACTTGCTTACAAAACAACAGTCACCATTAATAAAAGGGACTCAGAAGTAGGTCAGATAAAGTACTAATGTGATCTGTGGAGTATGGGCCTGCTCCACGCAACAGCTGGAATTCAGGCTGATCCAAAAAACTATTTTCCCACCTTCTGCAGCAAAAGGTAAGCATGTCATTAACTCACAGTGTGGGAGTGCCTTGCCATTTGCGGGAATGTGCTGTTAAATTCTCAGGGAATGCTGGAACACCTTGCTGCACTAGGAGGAAGCAGTGAGCTGTAGCTCAGTAAGATAGAAGCATCTTTTGAGGGACCCCTCTGGAAGCTGAAAAGGGACAGACTTCTCAGAATAGATGTGCTGCTTACCCCAGAAAGTAATTACGACCTTATCAAAATTAGTTACTATCTTCGGATCTTTCAAGATGGAAAGTAGAAGGAGCCATCAGGCACATCTTCTTGGGTGTACATGGTTTAATATTCTGGTTGGAAAATTGGTTTTTGTGTGGTCAAAGAGAATAGTACAGCTGAGATACTACTACAATGAGGACAAGGCAACACAAGGTCAAGTAGGACATAAGGAAATGCCTATCTTTTATCCAAAGGCCTACAACATACCATAAAGATACCAGTTCTGATTGCCTGAGGGTATTCTTATCCAGATGGTGTCCACCTGTATGATGTAGGAAATTACTTACTCTGCTCTGTGATAAAATGTAGGTGAGATGATCCATGGACTGAAGATGCAAAGAAAAAAAAACACAGTACTTACTGATGACAGAGTTTCTTTTAAGGACAGCAAAATGAGGATAATTTACTCCAGTTAGAGGCTGAATCATAGTGTTTACACTCTCTGTGTTTCATATTACAACTTGTAAAAGGGAAAGTCTCTGCAGTTTACACAGCAGAAGGGGCTGTCCAACCAGGCTAGTGTTGCCCAGGGACATCAACAGCAGAAACCCAGAGAATGGGTTATGAAGCAAAGTGTCTGTCCTGCAAAGATATTTAAATATTCTTGAGCGTTAGGCATCAAAACAGTTCCATTGCTTTCTGTCAGGCAACGCAGGTCTTTTATATCATGTGTGTGGATGTGCAGCCTGGCTCTGATTGTGCTAAAATATACATACATGCCAAGGTTAAACATGTGGAGACCCCAGCTGAATTCAAAAGACCATGTGGGTTAATGGAGATCCCACTCTGATCATCTGCAGAGGAAGAGCTGCTGTTTTCTTAAAGAGAATGGCTTTTAAATTGTGTTCTATACTCTGTCACAGGAATTATTTGCATTTCTTCTGCCACTCTATTATAATTCTCCGTGTCCAAAAAGCAAAAAGCTCACAGTGGTTTTTTGCCATGGCACAAAAAACAGATGGCAACTTCGTTTGATTTTGTTTGAATTTAAAGAGAAAATGCTCCCAAATGAAGAGATTATATATGCCAAATTTTAATCCACTAAAAATGGTGCAAGCCTATCATAATATAGAGGCTAAGAATGAAAACTACAGAAAAGAATTACTGGAATTATTTGTAGCAGGCATCTGTTTTAACTGTCAAGCACTCAACCTGACCAGACTTTGAAGACAATATTGTGCTACCTTGAGCTCTGCTTTTTTGCTACATCACAACCCAGTGTAATCCAAAAACCAGATAAAACCGAAACAAAACTAAATTGTAAATCCATATGAAAGCAGGAGATGGATGTCTAAAAGAAAAAATAATACAGTTATATAAGCATGTTTGTCTTCTCCTGGTATATTCATTGTGAGCAGATCCTTCACCCTCTTATCCAGGTAAATTCCATGACCCACCTAACGTAAGTTAGATTCAACTTCAGCTCTGGGCCAGCTCCAACAAAACATCTCTGTCAGGAAGGTACTTAAGAATATAACCTTAAAACTCACTGACTTCAAAGAGCTCAGGCTCATGCTCAAAGTGCAGCAAGATTACACTAAGCAAGGATAGATTTCATAAGGCGTTTAAATGTCTTCAGGAATGCAGGGAACATGGCGGGAAGGAGGGGGGAAATATTCCCCCATGAAGGAGAGAGGTGGGCATTTCACATGGGTGGTTGGAATTGCTCTTAGGAAACACCACTGGCAGAATCTGGAACCCACACTCACAATTCACAGATTGTATTAATACACCCCTGTAAATTAAAGACTGCAAAAAATAAAATTATTCCATTATCTGATTTTAAAAACAGTAAAGAAAATTAATACAAATAATACGAATAACAGATACCAAAGTCTTGGGACAACTGACAGACATGCACTTCCACTGAGAGCAGCCAAAGCACGGGTCAACTCCTGAAGATTCATGACTGGCCACTAAAGCAAATGGATCACCACAAACCCACCTAGGTCAGCCCAGCACTACGGTTCCTGTTAGTACTGGGTACAAGTCTACAAAGCACTGCTGGCGGCACAAGCACTTCTAGAAGAAATAGCATCTGGGCAAGCAGCCAGGCACCAGGCTCCTCTCCAATGGTTTGTGAGGGTTGTTACAGCACACAGTAAAGACTGAGATGTTGTACAGCAAACCCTGCCTGTTTCATCACATAACAAGAAACACTTATGTCCACTGTACTGGTGAGGTGACTATGGCTTGGTACCCCCAGACATGTAATACAGTGCCTTAAAAACATACAACCACAGATGTCGTGAGTAACAGAAAGTAAGCTATTAAAATCATAGAATCAGAGAATTTCTATATGTCTACTTGTAGTAACTTTCCATTTTAACAACAATATAGTGACATTTTTTGACAGCTGATATTTTAACTTTTAAAAAAGAGGCTTATACTAATGAAGCAGAGATGAGACATCATGCTGTTACTGAAACTGCTATTCCTCTATTTGCTTCTCTGGGTGCTAGATCATACAGATTCTTACACGAAGCTGTGATCCTCTGTCTTTTAGGATCCTGCCAGTAAGCTTGACTCTGCACTGCAGCCTAATTTAATCATGTGCTCATTATCCATACCAGATGTGGTGCTGATACTGTGTTTCTCCTGTATCTGCTTGTGTTTAATCACACATTCATTCTAGCCCACAAACAATGAACATTATGAGGAGACTGGGAGAAAGTTTCTATCTCTGAAGTTCCACAACCAAATACTGCCATTCAGTCAACCTGAAGAAGACATTTTTGGCACATCTGCCTCAAGCACTTCAGAGGTATTTATCAAAATAAGAAACTAAGGCGCATAAAGAGTTCTTCTACAATAGTAGGTTCATCTGCTGGGGTGAAGAAAGGGAGTTCCCTTAGTTCAGGCAATAATCTGGAAGGACTCCCAGAATCCTAACTTTTTATTAGTTTATTGCATTTTCAAAGCCTCCAACCACTTCTCCTTCACAGCTAACCCTTGGAGAGGACAGCCAGGTCCCTCATCCTCCAGCTGTGTCCACAAGTAAGGATTTGGCCAAGGACCAAGAACACACTCAAAGCACAATACCTTCCGCACCAGCCTGCAGGCCACAGATGGGTTCTGCCCACTCCGTGGAAAGCAAGTTAGATGCTATCGTGCCAACCACAGTGGTACTTGAGTTGTCCACAATGATTTTGTCTTAAGTGGGAGAGCTTTACAAAACCTTGGTTTTAATATGGTAAAAATCACATCCATGACTCAAGAGAGCTGTTAAAAAATGCTATTGATTAGCTTTACCTTTCCAATGATCTGTAAAGACCCATTTCAGCTCTGAAAATGCATCTCAATTGCACACTTCAGAAGTTCTCTTCATCTGTCTGTGGTTTGATTTTTAGATCAATAAAACTGATTTTGTCATTGACTTCTGTTATAGAAAACTGGAAGTGCCCAAACTCCTCAGTTCGGGTAACAGATAATTCTCTATATGCATTCACTCTACTTTTTTCACTTAGAATTAGATTTCAATTAAAATTATTGCATATTAAAAACCTCCATCATTTATAGCACAGTTCAAAATCCTGTTTGCAGATCTATTATTTTCATGTAAATGCTTCCAACAACTTCTCATTTTGGCAATACCAACACCACCAGACAGACTCTTCTCAGACAATAATTGGAAAATAAGACACAGTTGGCAGTAAAACGCAAACCAAAGGGGATGTTCAGAGGAAATAACATCAGAAGTTGGCAACGTGGCAGAAGCATTCACTGACTTGAACCAGATTCAGACAACAAAAGTTTGCAATGTAAAGATCAAACTATGAAACTTCAAATATTATTTCAGCCCTAATGACTGGATGTAAAAGCTGGAAGCTCACCAGAAGCACAGACAGATGTCAAACCAGCTTCAAAAGCAAGCACTATAAGAAAATACTAGGAATTACATGAAGCAAGTTTATAACAAACAACTCTTAACACTTATCAGTTTACAACTCAGTTATCAGAGAGCTCAGTCATCCCTATCTCCAGAGTAACCTAGAAAAGGTGGTGGAAGTACTTGGGCTATGTTAAGAACATTGGCCATGGTGTGCATATTGTAGGCAACTGAAAGATACTATGGCATTTCTCCACTGAAGTAAACTAGGTGTGAAGAAAAAAAGGACACAGAAACCTAGTTGAGAATAGCCTAGTCCATGTCTTTGTGCACATCTAAAATAACCCTGAGAATAAGATAGAGCTCACTGGTCCCTAAGAATGTCTTGCTGCCAACACATTTCTCTGGAAACTCTTCAATACTCTTCACAAACACCAGAAAACAAAGGTAAACCAAGAGACAGTTAAGTGTGGTATTAACTTTAGAGTGGGTCAGTTGCTCATTATTGCTGTCCATGGACCATGGTCACTTCTTGGAGTCTGTGTAATTCTATTGATATCTGCTCTAAACTCTCCTGTCCTAAGAAAGAAGGAAGCTGAGATGGAGGGAATGGCTAGAGATGGAACATAGTACCCAAGGGACTGGAGCTCAATTTGTTGTTCCACGATAGATTTACTGCTCAATCTCAGGGAAATCATTATGGCCAAATGCTTAAAAGTATTGAGGCAATGCTTCCTGCAGGAAGGCTTCAGTGACCTGGGCAAGACCAAACATGTCTCTGCCCTGCAGCATTTACAATGTAGATATACACTGGAGGAAACAGTAAGCCATTTCCAAAAGTATTAGCAGGACCACAGAAGTTGTAGTGCCATGCAAGAACCAGTGTGACATCCAGGTTAGAACACAGCGGCTTCTACACTAGACCAACTCTCCTGCTTCTAATGGTAACAAGAATGCTGGAAAGAGGCAGGCACACAGGCTGTGGATACAAGTTGAAAACTAGAATTCCTTTGGTAATTCTCTGGATCCTAGCCATTTATGAGTGCCATTGAATTGAGGTCTGGCTTCATTCCCTTGTGTTTGAGAAGTTCCTTACAAATGCAAAACCGGCAGCATTTCATGAACACTTTGTCATTTACACATGCAACATGAAGCCTTGACCATTTAGAGTCTTATCCATGCTTTGGCTTTAACTCCTGTTATATTTTATCACAGAGCTCTTCTCCAAATATAAGGAGCCACACTCTGGTTAATACTGGGAAGAAGAAGGAACAAGCTCCCTCACTACCCTTACAGTCAACACCCATGATGATGATGGAGCACAAGGCAAGCAGCAGCCATCAACAGGGTCTTCCTAGACCTTTCAGCACAGATGGACAAGGAAGAAAAGCTTTGGCTCCACCCCAGTTCTGCAATGCCCAGAGCAAGTAAATCACGCAAAATGCTCTGTGCTAGGTGTGGGGAGAGCAAAGCACTTCTGCTTCCCCCACCAGAGGCAGGTCTGCAAGCTCACACTCTGAACTGCTCTTCTTCCTCAGTCCTGATGTTCCTCTTGCCCTCAGCCAGCTGTCCACATCAAACAGCTGCAGCACTAAAACCTGCTCCTCAAAACAGGAATGCATGCAGCTAGGAGAAACCAGGAAAGGAAAGAGTAAGGGGGAAAGTATGTGATTCCCTTCTATTCTCAGGCAGCCAACATACTATCTCCATACATGTTATCTTCTTGGCACAGCAAATGAACAACTTTCTGTGATTAAATAAACAGAAATACAACTCACTCACACTGGCTTTTTAGGGAAGAATAGAATGCATTAAAATTAAGTAATCTCAGAATCATGAATTCTAAAGGGTATAGCAAGAAAACATTGGCATGATAAACTGCTCATTACCAAACATACAGCCCTTTTCTCACTGAAGAAACTGCCATGCAGTAACCACTGTTCAAATGATGGTATGACATTTTTGGATGTCAGGGACAAACAGTTGTAACTTGGCTGCTGAACACACACTCCAGAGCAGAAAGCTGCAGCAAGTTTTAAACACAGAGCCTTGCAAAATGCATCACAGGGAGCTGATTTGCTTGTAAAACTCAAACTCTTTTGTGACTTTCCATCAATCACTTGATCAGGCAATGAAACTCACCGAGTGAAAGATCCATGAAAACAGGCTCTGAATACATTAAAATTTTCCAGGGCAAACCCATTTTTACCTCTCAAATCTGTTTCCAGGGCAGCCCAGCCTATTATTTGGGATTAACTCTTCTAAAATTCCCTTTTGCAAACTGGAAGTGAAAGTGGAAGAAGCTGCTGAGAACCTGCTATTTCATCCCATTTCAAAGCATCAGGCACCTCAAGTAACTTCCCCACAAATCAACATAAATCCTGGCTTCTGTTCCAGAGTAGCTACCACAGAGCATGTGCTCAAACTTCTAGTGCCACTGTCTGTAAAGAAGTGCCTAGTGCAGCACAGCTATTCCCACACAAGGGAACATTAGTTAATTTGCATTCACAGTTACCATATGAGGTGTGAGTTTCTGACAGTCCACACATTTTATATTTAAAGGCTGGAGGAAATTAATGTAATTATCTTTGATAGAATAACAAAAGTAACTTACCAGCCCATCGCAATTGCTGATAGCAACTGAAGCATTTGGCAAATCAGTGATATCCCCAACATAGAGGCAATTCCCATAGAGAGGTTCAATATGAGTCTCGTCAGAGTCCTCCTGCCACTCAACTGTTGCTCCAGGGGCCACGAGCCTGGAGTTTGGCCGCAGCCTGAAGTGAAACTCTCTTCCAAAAACAGTGACATTGTAAAATATTTGCTCATTTGCTGCTTCGTGTTGCAAGTCCTCCGCGGCTCTCCTGAAGCGCGCTTTTGGCGGTCCGGACACTAAGTGGGATAGGAACCTGCCCTCTGAATCGGTGCTGGTGGGGATGACAAGGCTGTACTCCTCTATATTCCTCAGAATTGGATCTTTACAGGGAGAAAGCAGGAGAGGAAAGAGACACTAGAACTAAACATATCCTGATGCCGCGGGATTTTTATTCCATTATTCATTAGCACAGCAGACACTTACATAAGGCAGATGGACACTGCACTCTGTACAGGCACAGGCATTAAGTGTGCAGAGTTCATTCAAACTTGCCTTTTGCTCCCCAAAACACCAGAAGGCAGCATGAGCCTCCCCACCCCGCCGGGACCCCCACTCCTGCCCATTCAATGGGATCCCACTACCCTTTGCCCACCCCGCCCGGACCCCGCACCGCTGCCCACCCGATGGGTGCTCGGCTCGCCGCGGGGACTTTGGGGCTACCCGTGTGGCCAGCGATGATGAGAGGACGCTGATCCACTTCGGGACTGCTCGGAGGGGCAGGGGTAGAGGCTCGGTTTGCGGGTGGCAAGCCCGCAAGGGAAAGGCGCAT
>NW_009913201.1:0-15922 GCF_000696875.1 Nestor notabilis
GGGCGCTGGCCCCGCTCTGTGGTGATGGGAGGGAAGGCAGCAGCCGCCGCCAGCCCCGGGCGGGACCGCGCCGGTCCTTGGGCCTTTTGTCTTTGTCTCTGTCAAAAGTAAACGGCGCCTGAGTTGTTTGGAATGAATCGCCGAAGGATCCGCTCACGCACGTCCCAGATGTGACTTTTTACCTCTTGGATTAAGCAAGTTTTCTAGCTTTTAAAAACTTGAGCTGAAAAACCCGAGAGCTTTCGCCTGCGTTAAGGAGTGGAAATGTAACGATGACCCTGATGGAAACACATCTTTCATCTGCTTGTAACGTCTGAGGAGCAGAAGAGGTGAAAATTAGAGACGGAAGGATGATGCACTTGGCTGAGCATCCCTAATCCGTGTTTCCATGTAAATGTGTAGATTAATCACTAAGCTCCGTGCTCCGGCACATAAAGTAACAAATGTACACTTTGAAGAGGAATAGGCTCCTGAATTAGCTAATCGTGACCCGTGGTGGTGTTTATACCAAAGACGACAAAGCTAAAGCAGAGTTAAATGTGAGCATACGTACTAGTAATTCAACAGGAAGAAAAGCACCTTCAGTATTTTTAAGTTATCCACAACCAGGCATTACAAGTCTGGAAAATCATTTAATGGTGAGCATTTTATATTACAGACTAAAAGAAAAAATCTTTAATATGTATTTTCTCCTCTCATTCTATTCCTTTCCCAGTGCCAGTGTCTTTAGAATTGAGTTTAGTGTAATGACAGATCTGGCTTCCAGTTTGGAGCAGCGGGCTGTGTAATGCCCCTTATTGCTCTTATTTTCTCATAGTTCTCTAGTACAAATATCAGTAATTTAGGAAGTGTGCCGAGTTATCATTTCTGACATCCTAATGATCCTACTTTGAGTTCCTTAAAATTGACTTCTGCTTTATATTATCACACTAATCACATAAAAAAAAAAAAAACATTAACTGTCTCCTTCAGTTGTAAGTATAGAGTTTGCACAAGATGCTGATGAGCATTCAAAGCATGTGTAATAATATCTAATTGCTAAAACCATAGAATCCCAGCCTGGTTTGTGTTGGAAGGGACCTTAAAGCTCATCCAGTTCCAACCCCTGCCACGGGCAGGGACACCTTCCACTAGAGCACGTTGCTCCAAGCCCCTGTGTCCAACCTGGCCTTGAACACTGCCAGGGATGGGGCAGCCACAGCTTCTCTGGGAGACTGTAAGACATTTAAACCAGACATATATGGTAAAGGTTTAATTCCTGCTTTCTTGGTCACAACATGTAACTCCCCTTAGTCATTTCATGATGTTACAGCAATGCATACGCTCTCTGCTTGAGCATACCACATGGTGGTCAAACATATAGTGTCAGAATTGCACTGAAGTTTTTACTCTTTCAGTAAACTGTGAAACACAAGGCAAGAGTTCGGAACCTTCATACTTTCACAGCAAAGCAGCCACAGAGACTAAAAGAAGTGAATTCATCATAATTCAGATCATTTAAGGGTGGTTTTGTACTGGTTCTAAAGCAAGTTCTCTTACACAGGATTCACAATTGCAGGACTGCATCTTCCAGCTGACTTTTGTTTCACTGTTCAAGTATACTCATTTAACAAGTTAGACGACGAAGGCACTCTAGGTGTAATGAACACTAGCATCTAGGCTTTCAAACTTGCAATCTTCCATGTTCTTTATACAGGATGAAATACACTTTGTATTACAGAAAAGGCATTGGGTTGAAGTATTCTGTAATCTCAACAGAAAATCAAAGTCATTTTATTACGAGGGCAGATCATTAACAACAAAAACATATTGTTAGTTGCATTCATGAATTCCAGATTCTTTAAAAGAACACACACAATAGAAAGATTTCCATCCCCCTGAAGTCCCAAACATAATCTTAATTTCTTTGTAGTGCATGTCAGTCATCCCCAAAATTTCTTATAGATTAATAATTTAGTTGAGCATTAACCCACAGGTGCGTTGGGTTCTCCCGAGGACTTAACACACTTGTGAAACTCGAGGCAAAACCTAAACGCACGATTTACCACAGGTTGGTACAATTAGTAGGAAACTCGTTGCAGGTTTGCAAATGCTCTGATCCATGCAAAGATATTGCCCACCAAAATGAATTCCTTGTGTGAATCCATTTACTCCAACAAAGGTATCCTAAAGGATGATGTCAACCAAATATGTTGTTTCGAAGACAATGGATGACACTAAATATTATCAATATAACTTTTTATTATAATACAAGATTAGAATAAAACTATAGTACATGAAAAGCTGATTTCTAGGAACTTTCCTAATGACTTCAAAATTGCACTTTTTCATTTAGGAATTTATTTGTAGCTTTCTCAGTTTAAGTTTCAAGTTCAAATGAGTCCTGCAAAATATAAATCCACAACATTAGCACTTCGTTATGCAATTAATACTACTGTGTTACTCTAATTACTGTGGTGTTTTATTAAAGTGTTTTTAGCAGGTGTTCTAAAACATCCTCACAGAGCAGACTGGTTCAGTGTATAGTCATGGTTCTGCCTTGTCTTCCCCAGACCAGTGCTTCTGCTGGACTACAGAGTGCAGCTATGCATAAGCTGACTTTCAAAATATGCTTACAATACTTAATTTTTCAGTCCAAAGTTATTGAATTGTACTCTTGAACAATTTTCTGTTCTCATACTCTGTGTGACTAATAGAGTGCCATCAAATTTACATTGCAAATTTGTTATGAGTAATATGCTCTTGGACCCTAACACAGAAAGTCTCAATAGAGGATCCAAACAAGACTGGGGCCCATTGTACAATGCAGGACACAAACATGTGGTAAGAAATATTCCCTATTCCAAAGACTTTGGAATACAGTACAAAATGCAAAGTGGTGGAAGGTTCAATATGAGGTGAAAGGCTCAATACCTTGGTGAGGAAATCCTGTTGCATCCAGCCTCATACAAACTCTAATCTTGCGTTTCTGAAGATGATGCTTGCTTTCTTGAAGTCTGGGTTTGACCTTTCCTGGTGCTTAGACAAGAAAGGCCTTTCACTTGTTAGGTACAAGAGCAAAATATCCCACAGATGCCTCTTTGTCTCAAATATACAAAACACTAACAAAAAGTGTTCTCAAAGAGGCAAGACACATTCACCAAAAATTAAACACTAAAAAGCACAATAGTGCAACAAATACCATGCAGCAGCTAAATTCACTTTTAACAAGAATGTCGTGCGCTATAAAAGGATTTCAACAGTTCCTGTCACATTTCTACAGTAGTTATGTGAAATAAGGCCACTCCACATGAGTGAAGTTTAATCTGAATTCAGTTTTCAGTTTCATCACAAAAACCCTCTTTCACTGAAGCTACACATGTCATTTGGAAGTGAGAGGAATGATAGGAAAAGCCTCCTGCTGCTCTGCACATTCACCAGTCACGGTACAAACCTTGCAGCTATGTGTGAGATAGAAGGTGGATACTCTCAGGATGCCTAATTTCTATTGCATCTTCTGTGTTCTAGAGAACAGACTGTCAGTTTCAGGCAGCATAACCAAGTATCACGTCACCTGGGGTCAGCTGAAGAAGTTGAGTCTGGGAGCACGGAATGTAAAGCTGTAACTGCATCTTTTTACAAGAGAACAGAGTTTCAGAGGTGGTGGTGTCAACCAGCACAGCCCTTGGGTGCTGTCTCATGACTGAAGGGTGGCACAGAGCTGTTGTGCCAGCACAGATGATCTTGCACACACATTCTGCAGGCCTGCCTTAGATCTACACAGATGTCTGGGCTCTTGGCTCCTGTTGATTTCAGAAGGAAGAAGTACCTGCATTGTGCAGTAACCAGATCCTGTACTTCCAGGTCTTGCTGCAACAGTTGTCCATAAACTGTCTTATCAAGTGAATGATTTTTGACCTGTGCTGTCGCAGTGTTGTGGGCAGCAGGATCCTGATGCAGGCAGAGAAAGGCATGGAAGAGCAGAAGAATGAGGGCTAAAAACAGCGTTTCAGGTCATAGGACAGGTTACCAGCCTCCACTATAGAAGGGTATACTGTGCATTATCCAAGAGGATTCAAAGCAGCGTTCCCTTCCCATTCACAGTCATATGGCATCCCACCGACAATAATTTTCGTAGGAAAACAGGAGCAGTAAGCTGATTTTCAAACATAGTTTAGCAGCTGGAAGCCAGAAGCAGCATAATGCAGTCAGCAGATTCTGCTTCCTATCCCACTGCCTCTGTTTAAGATTTACATTATCTGAAAACTAATTTACAGCACATGCAATATCACCTCTCATGTCCCAGACATCACCTGCCAAAATACAGCTATTGCCTTCTGTAAACTTACAACACACAGCTTCAGAAAAAGGGGAAATACAGGGGGATAGTATTAAGCAGCTACCTTAATGTGTGTGGACTTTCTCCCCTGTGTGAGTCCAGATGTCAGGATGCAAATACAGGCTTAACAAATGGGAGTATATGTGAGTTACGATTCTTTAATATCATCTGACTAGCCTGAGTATGAACTAAAAATGTAACAATATTGCTGGACATTCCCCTGCATTTTTTAGTTTGAGAGTTCTGCTAGTTCAGATGATTAATCTCTACTTTTCTGGGTATTATCGTGTGTATATGTCAATTGTTATTGTGAAAAGTGAAAACAGGAAGCTAAGAAGATGGTCTGTGTCCAGCTGATTGTGAGCTTTCCTCATTGTTTTTACCTACCAAGACTATCTTTTTGTCTGCTGTTCATTCAGTTCTCATACACGCAGCTATGCAAAACCTTACTCTTATTGAAGTGAGAACACTCACATAGAGGAATCTGAAAATAAGTATTTCAAATGTATTAGCAGAGAATCATTGTGTACAGATTTCACCATTCCCTCTTCTGCCTTCTGAAAGGACAGAGTGTGGACATTTCTGATCTCCGTCTGAATTCTAATTCTTAATGCTGCATACTCTGTATACCCCACAATACACAACAGCTCCTGTGGATACTCTGTTTCAGCAGCAGGCAACTCCATTGTCAGCAAATACAAAGCAATAATGGGGTTTCTTTACCCTGCTGAGAAGTGAATGACTCGTGGTGTTCACTGTGCATCTCAGGTAGCTCGCGAGCTGCCCGGCACTCAGGTGCTCTCATCTAAGCCAATAAACCATGGATCTACCACCACTGATTCAGTATCAAATCTAATAGAATCATAGGGTTAGAAAGGACTTTAAGATCATCTAGTTCCAACCCTCCTGCCAATAATTTGTCCAGTTCTGGAACACTGGTCTCCTGATGTAAAGATCACTGCTCTGTTAGCAGATGTTCCTTGGCATTAATGGAGAAAGGCACATTTTTAAAGGAGACAGTTCAGTTACTGCCCAAGAGTGTTGCATATGGTTTTAAAGCATAACCTTTCTGAATCTCCCTTGAATGCATCCAAATAAATGCTGCTATTCAGGCTGAAGAGATAAAGCATGTCTAAGAACATGGCAACACAGGATCTGTTGCCCAGTGATGGCTGTTCCAGACATAAAGATAATCCTGGTAATCTGAAATGGGGCTGAGACTAATGGGAAACATCAGAAACAAAACCTCTGAGATACTTGCTGTTCAGCTGCCAGCTCTGCAGCAAACACAGATGAGGGGAATTTATTCTAATGAGCGTAGCTAACTTAAATAATAATGCTTTAGCAATGTAGAAGTGTAAGTTCATACACTTGGTTCTTGCAGAAGCTTTTATTCCGTATTTACAGATAATCCTACAGGAGGTAAAATTCTGGCAGCAGATACTCTTTCAGCAGAGCAGATTAGGTTACAGCCCATCGGATCCCAGTATTGTGCCAGTTTAAAACAGTCAATATGAAAGAATAATTATTAATAGAACTCTGAAAAAAATCCTGGGGCCCAATCTTGTGGGATGTCAGGGAAAAAACCCTGGCAAGGTCAGACCCTCATTGGCACCAGGAACTCCTGAATGACTTGGGAGGTTTCATTAAGTGGAAGTTTGACACAAGGTGGCTACAACTACATGTGGAAGTCATAGCTGGCAGAGACTGAAATGCTCAGAACCTTCTATTTTGTCCCTAGAATCAAAGAGCAGTTTAGCTTAGGAAAATAATGCACGAAGGAAGAGGAAATATATACATACATCAGTGATGCCTCGGAGCAGAGAATAGCCATACCACTGTTGCCTTGGTGGTCCATTTCTAATGGAGGAACGAAGGAATTAAAAGCAAATGCAGCACGATGACAGATTTTTGCAGAAGGAAAGGCCAAGATGTGCCCGTATTTTACATAACTGCATGGCAGGTTTTTAGATGTTGAAATGTTTATATGCCAATAATTTCTGTATTTCCAGAAAATTCAGAGGAACTCACTTTTCTTCATAGCAATCTCTAGAAGTTATTCTCTATTAGACATTGCCAACACCATGCAAACGACTGACTTAAACCTAAGCACTTCTGTGTTAGGCTTACTCCCATCACAGCAATCATTTCTTCACATCTTGTGCTAATAGGAATATATATTTATTACATGTGTTTAAAGGCCTGTAACTCACAACCTATTGGGAAAGAAAGAATATTTTCCTCTCTGAAATAATATATTCCGAGGGAGGATTTTCCAAAAGTACCATGTAACTGAAAACATGCTCTGCTTAAAAGTAAATAATGAGTGGTGTGGCTTTCCTATTCGAGCGACATGCGCTTTAGGGGTTTATAGTTAAGACAACACTGTACTGAAGTGGCATCATGTTTTTTTTCCTGAAAGGCTCACAGATGTAATGCTTCAACTTCAACCACAACATTCAAACGAGTGGGCTGAAAGTTCCATCTTGCCCATCCTGAGAAGAGCTGAGCTGCTTTCCCTCTTTTCTGACCGTGCAGGCAAGAAAAGACTGAACACAGGCAAAGGGATGAAGAATGGAATGGAAGCAGGAGACTTCTTTTTCCTTCTCTCCGTCCTGCTAGGTAATCTACTAACACTCCCAGACTCTGAGTCTGAACTCCAGCAAAGCATTTCTCATGAAATAATGTGGAGCAGTGCTGATTTGCAATGATTTTCTGTCACTTTTAAGACACGCCATGGTTATATACATTTATCACGTGCTAAACAGGTTCATTCTCCCAAACTTTGCTGACTAAGTCAGGTGAGAGAGACAGCCTCACACTTAGTAGTCACAGCACTAGAGTGAAAAGCCAGAGGGTAAAATCCCAGTTACATTGGTGTATCATGGAACTTGCCTCACTGCCTTAAGCAAACAGTATACTAACAACAGCAATAGGAGTCTGCACTCAGTGTACAGGACCTATCTCATGTTGTTCTCATCCACCAACTGAGAATTCCTGTGAAGAACTGATGTGTCATAGCCCTACAGCTCCCTGGCTCAGATTCCTTACACTTCATAGCTGTCCAGCATAGTGTTCTCAAACATAAGCCAATTCACATTAATAGAACACTTTCATGTGATCCAGGGAGAAAGGGGATCCATACACCAGCTAGGAGTGAAGGAGTGCAGAAGGTTATAAAATCAGGGACAAAGTGGTACATTTTCTGTTTTAGTCTAGAGGAAAACTGGGTAAGTAATTTTTTATTAGTTCTTTACATTTAAAAATGCTTAGACTCAAACCAGCTTACTAATCATGTTTAGACGTTGCAAAAAGGCAAAGGGAGTGTCTTACAAGTAAAAGAAACTTTCCTCCTTACCAGAAAAAAACAGTGACTCCTTTGAGGCTCTATAGTTTCCTGATCTCTTGCATAACTTCTTTTACAATCCACATAACCTGTACAGTAGCCTACAGGATGATGTCTTCTCAGTCAGTGTCTTTCTAAGACCAAGAGACTGATCCTTAAGTGTGTGTGTCCTAAACTAACTGTTTTAAAAACATGTTACGACATTACAGACTGTAACAGCTATTTGCAAATGCTGGAGTTCTCTAATATGGCTGTTTTCCACTGCTGTTCTGTTTGCAGAAATAGTTCCGAGGATTTGTTTCAGAAAGGATTGCTTGTTGATTTGAAGTTGCCATGTAACAAGAAGAATGTGTTTTTCACATGCAGAATTTCAGAGATAAAATTAGCTGGCTAGACACTAGAAAGTTTATGCAGATGTTTGAGAACTGACTATAATGTTTTTGTCCTTTCATGCATAGTAACGTTTGCTTCAGGCTGTAAAGCACAACACTGAACAGAACTTAGAGCAGCTTCCAAGACAAGAAGTCTGGAGATGGACATTTTACAAGGGCCTGTAGGGACAGGACAAGGGGAATGGCTTTAACCTGCCGGAGGGGAGACTGAGATGAGCTCTGAGGCAGAAGCTCTTCCCTGTGAGGGTGCTGAGGCGCTGGCACAGGGTGCCCAGAGAAGCTGTGGCTGCCCCATCCCTGGCAGTGTTCAAGGCCAAGTTGGACACAGGGGCTTGGAGCAACCTGCTCTAGTGGAAGGTGTCCCTGCCTGTGGCAGGGGGTTTGATACTAGATGGGCTTTAAAGTTTCTTCCAACACAAACCAGTCTGGGATTCTATGAATATTGCCTCTGCTGACCAAAATCTTTTATAGATCTTCAGGTGGATGAAGTCACTTCTTACCTTTCCACTAGGTGAACTAATCAGATTAAAATAATACTTCACTAGTTTGAGATTAACAAGAATTTGATTATGTTATTTTGAACATTGATGACATTATATTGAAATGTGCTGTCAACGTGTAAGACCGTGGCCACTTCAGTTACTTTAGATTTCTTTCACGAACAGGGCTTATGTTACCACAATGGTGTGGAATGTTTTGGAAACTATTTTTCAAATAATTGCCTTCAAAATATAGGTTTGTCTTCAGGTAGAAACTAACAATTGTATTGACAGACACAGGATGACAACGGCAGACATGCTTCTATCTGTTTTATAAAGTTGGTTTTTCCCACAAAATCTGATCATAGCCAAAGAATAGAATGCTTATAGCTTGAATTTGTTTCTCATGATTCAGCTATTCAGGATCAAGCTGCTAATTACCTGGGAGTGGACCTTTTTTCCTTTACACAGCCCAAAATATGTGTTAGGTACCTGCTATACATGTAGGAGTTAAGAAAAAAGTTTCCATCCCTTCATGTTAAAACTTCTTAATTATAGATTCAAAGATTAATTAATGAAGTAGATGCTAATGCATACATCCATAAATCTTATTGTAAAGGAGTTTTGGAAAGGAGGAAAGTAGAAGGGCTGGTACTTGGCCAGAAAAGTCAAATGAGCCTATGGTTGGAAGATCTAATCCTCATTGGTTTGGTTTTCAGTAACCTGCCATCTACATCTTCATCTGCCTCTGCCTCTGCATCTACATTCATGCTTTTTTCCATCTTTAAGACAGAGATCTGTGACAATGACAGGCTTCGATACCATGGCTATAGAGTCCAATAACCACTTGGCACATGGTCCAGAAATATCTAGTTAGCATTCATCAAGCATTTTGACAATTCCAGGGCAAGCTGTGGAAAGCAACCTAGGCTAGGAAAAAGCTGATCTAAGCTGCTTTAAGTTATACTATAGCTTGGTTATTTTACCAGTAGAGCAAGTTGTCAGTGGCTGGATGTGCTTGGATTGTCCCATGGGTGCTGCTCTGTGCGGCTCATCAGAAAGGACACCTGCTCAAAGCCAGTCAAACAGCCCCTGGTTCCAATGTTGTAAATCATACTCACAGGTTTGTCTGCAGACTGTTTCCCCTTTATACAAATCATAATTTATGCTGTAGATGGCTTACTAGTTATTTTGTGGGGCTTGATACAAACCAGGCAGGATAGAAATAGAAATGGAAGCAATAGTTTGGAAAGCTTGCAGGGTAAGCAGTGGAAGGGGGATGAGGGGGGACATCTTTGTGAAGGCTCAGGTTGTGAATCTCTTGCAGGCTTTGGCAGGGTCTCTGTCTTCGTTGGCAACTTCCATTCAGCTGGATGGGAGGAGGATGTTTTTGAGGAATATTGAGGATATTCCTATCACTTGAAGCTTCTTTAAGATTCTCTTATATCTATCATCTTGTATGGCAGTATTAGAGAATGGCAGTATCAGAGAATGATTGACCTGTAACACTGGTCAGCTTTTAATAAGTGCTGTGTTGCTTCTTTCAGTAAGGGAAGTCAAACCAAGCTTTCAGACCAGCCACTGCCCTTTTCCCAGTGGTCGGAATGAAAGCTTGGTTTGATGGGCCTTCATCCTGGAGGAGGTGGGAGACACAATGCAGGCTGCAGAAAACAGTCAGATTAACTTTTGTGTTTTCTGATGCCAGTGGAACAACACTTATAGAAGCCTCTTAAGTCCATAACAAGTCTGAAAAGAGTAAAATTTTCCCCTATATGTATGATCTAGGCTTAAAGCTAAATGAAGAGCTTAAATTCAGTTTGTTGGTTATACATTCAATTACAGATATTAATGGTTTATATGCTGCTGGCAGCCACTATAAAAGTGGAGCCATCATTAATTATAGCTTTGATTTTTCTTGACTTAATCCTTTTTAAGCAGTGGCTTCTGAAAATCACATGGTGAAACAAAGTTTGATTTAATTTTTATATCCTTTCATTAGAAGCTCTCGAATGCAGCATGCTATGAAAATGTATCAGCTGGTCAGATACATACACACAATATACAAGCCTGAGCAAGTCTGGCAACATACTGAACAATATATTCTTGCTGAATTAAATTTGTCATAAAATGCTAGTTAGGACTTGACAGACTCATTTCCATCTCTGGTTTCACAGCAAGCATATGATCCAGCTAGAACTCTTGGTTCTTGGTCAGACCCAAGACTCAGCCAGCTCTGAGTCCTTGCAAATGTATTGGGGTATGTTCATTTGCTTCATGGGTAAACTGTTGTGTGCTGTGGAGGGTTCTGTAGGACTGTGCATAAATCAAAGGTAAGAATTATTTCTTTTGTTACCTAGATGATATCTGCTTTTCTGAATATAAGTAATCAGAAAAGATTTGCTGGTTCATGGCAACCTGTTGGGTGTATAGTGTAAACACTTCTTGCTGTCAAACCGAATGTGAAAGATGGCATGCTAATATTATTTTTGTGTATCAACAGTTGCCATATTTCTAACAGAAATACTTTGGAAGGGAATGGGACCAGTGTAATTGTAAGTAAGAAAACAGGGCCACGAGATAATCTCCTTAGAGACAATGAAAGAAAACGGGAAACTTTATCAATGAGCCAACACTCTAGCTGTTTCTGCAGGATAGATCTGACTGAGGAAATTGATCAAGTCAGCCAAAATGGCATATATTTACTAAGGAATTCTTTGGGAAATATGCTTTCAGAACGTTTTCTCCCATTCCCAAAACATGCTTCCTCCAGCAGACCTATAATAATTGAACTAATTTGGGGAGATGCACACTAATATAGAGGAGAGATATTCCCTCAGCCCTGTTTTCTATCATTCTATGAAGTGTCAGCCAAACAGCCCCATTTCCATGTGCTCAAGGTTCAGGGTCAGGTCTTAAGTCACCCTCCAAAAGAAGCAGAGAGGATGTGTCTAGGTCTTCTGGAGCACAAACAACTTTTGATGTTAACAAACTGGTATCATGAGCAGCTACTGGTTGAAGCCAGAAACACAAAGATTGCTGCAGTACAAAGGTGGAGAAGTACAAAAAAGCAGTTCCTGAGTATTTAAATCCCAATTTTTACAGCACAGTTTAATAAATCTGCAGGTTTGGACTGTACATGTGTAGATTTTAATGTGCTCCATTTTGGTTTAGCATGGTATAGACTGAGTTATCCAGAACTTTGGGAGGATTTGTGTGTGATGTATTAGACACAGCTGTCTTTCACTTCTCTTACTATTACCCTCCTATCATGTGAGCTGTTGCCCTATTTTTCATCCTCACGAGAAAGCTTTTGATTAGACTATAAAGATTTTGGTTTCTATTTCTGTATATGTGTGTGTATTATGTGTATACGCAGCATACTGGTACAATTGAAACAACAGTTATTATTACTAACTGTTGGAATAAGTTGCATGCCTACTTGTTGCATTGTCTGTTACTCACAGTTTCCATGCCACTTGCAACCGTAAACTGAAAATTATACTTAACCACTTTCTTTATGAGGAAGAGCTGATTTTACCCACAAATCTGGAGCATTGCACAGTTTTATTGAATCCATATGAAAATATCTGCATGATGCAAGGGGGCAGGAGGTTTAAATTCATGGTCTGCATAAAGTGTTGGGGGGATTTATTCAGTTTCTCTCGTGCAATCTTAAATCATCACAATGTTCACATCAAAAGGTGATGTGTGCCAGGAGCATTGAGCAGGGTGGTATTCTTGCATTCTAATAAACAAGCCTTAACATTTCTTCATTGTCACACATGCAGTATTTAGTCCCTGCATAAAGATTTACCAACCCAAAAACAGTATTGGAACTGTGCACTGTTAAACTGTTTTTAATGGTAAAAAGATGCCAAGAGTTTTCCAAATTGCACTTAATAAGCCTTTTACATTAACATATCCTGAAGTCTCATCATATCTTTCTATGGCAAGTTCTGTTCTTACACCTGAAGTTTAAGAAGGTTTGATTCAATCTATAATAGTGTATCACACTTCAGAGAAGAATTTTACTCCCTTCTACATGTGCAGGGCTTCCCCCTGTAAGAGCTTGCTCATACAAGAAAAAAGAATCACATCTATAGACAAGAAGATGCCAATCTTGATTCACTTCAGCCCTTTCATAGCAGAAGGTGGGACTGTATGTACTCCAATTATACATTAAATTCAAACTGAACAGTCTGTGCTCATTCCACTGACTTGAAATATGGTTAGCATCCACTTTTTGGGTGCTACTGGCTGATATTTAATTCCCTACATTCTGTCATGGTTTCATGGGAAGAGTAGAAGTTTACTATTTTTCCATTTACTAATATCTCAAAGCGGTTTGTGATGAGTTAGAAACAATTGTGAGACAAAAGTTCACCTGTGAACCTGCATATAGCTTCAGCCCAGGCATTATTTTGAGCATTAGCTCCTGCTCTAACAAGAAAAGGCATTTTTGCCAGCAAGTCAAGAACATGCCGTACAAAAAGGCACGTGGCTCTTTAATATCCAAAAGAAACAGTCATAAGGCTTGCATAAGCATGTAACAGTCATAAGCCTTGCATAAACACATCGTATTTCCATCTGAAAGATGAAATCTCAAGAACAATCTGTCAAGCTAAAATACTCAAGTGCTGGTTTCACATTGCTCTGGTCTTTTGCCACCATTTAAGATGTCGGTGCTGACTCATGCGATTTTGTGCCCCAATGAATTACCATTATTACTTCTGAGTCCACATCCAAATATGAATCCAGTCACTGGATTATGGTGGCAGCACTGAGTGCTAAGGTTATAGGCATCATAGGTGCAGCTGGAGAAGAACTAAGGCAATGGACCTTATTTCCATTCACTTAATTACCTTTTGGTATTTTCTTAGGGATGAAAAATACAGCTTAATGACAGTAGATAAATAGTAGATCAATAGAAACCAACTGCAAAATCAGATTTCATCTGTTCATCTGTCAAGTTCCATCTATTCTAATGACCAAACCAAAATAACTACAGTTGATACTCTATTACGAGTTAAATGTTAAGATGTTAAAATCTTACTGCAATGAAAGGGGTAATTCCCATCTTTAAGAACCAGGATGTTTGCAGAATCAAGAAGACAACATTGCAGCCATTTGCAGATGATTTCTGAAGATTTCCTTCCCAGATTTTCGTTCAATATTATAATCCTTGTTTAAAAATGTCAATATAGTGCTTAGCTATGTATAGCAGCAATTATTTTGTGAGATATATTTATGAGAACCTGAGAACCTTCCCCAAATGAAAACTGAAATTGAGTTAAGGTACTGCAAAGCCTGTGACTAAAGTATTCAGTAATGGTGAAGAAATGCCAATGGAAAACATCACCTTTAAATTAAGAGTAAGCTTCTGAAACTGGATATTGTTTATATTAGTGGAAATGATAACACACATATAAATAGTGTAGACCCAGCCAGACATGCACCATGTTACATGAGTTTAAAGCTGTCATTAAGTGAACATGATTAAGTTTATGGCTGTCAAAAGGATGAAGACTTGTGCCATCTGTAACAACAGTGAGCAGCTTATTTAACTGCATCTCCACCAACCATGGATCACTTCTCACCAACACAGCATTAGATCATCTTTTAAAAAAGCCACTACCACAAAGGCAAACATCAAGAGCTCCAATTTAAAGCAGGATAATGCATTTTAGGCACCAGTCGTTGTCGCCAGATCATCATAAAAACATTAAGGTCCTTCTCAATCTTGTTTTTCGTTCCTGCTTAAATTAATCAAAGGAGTCAATGGGTTTATAGCTTACATTCATCCTAAACATCCATTTATTATATTCAATTCAAACATTGTAACAGTGATGGAGCAATAGTAATGTCAGTAAAGAAGCATTCTTGTTATTATGCAATTATTAACCTTTGAAAACAAGCACACAAAAATGATTTTAGCATTACTGGTTTTCTTTCCTCCTTTATTTGTGATATCTCTAATGATACCTCTGTGATTTTACTAAGCACAAAATTGTTCTTGGCTGGCCCTTACAAATAAGCCTAAGGAAGTAGTATCACAGTCCTGATTAGCCTTGAAATGTGGTGGGGTCTTTTTTGTGCAGGGCTAAATCAGGGTAACTTGCTTGAGAAAAGTCCCTCATCCAGTACATATTCCATGTAACGTGTAACCCATTCTTTCAGAACAGCAGTGCCACATTAAACCAGTAACCATTATCATTCTGCACTGATATTCTGAGGGCTCAACACTAGCTCTAGTTTCCTGCTTAGTCCAGGATTACACAATATATTAATGGCCTAATCACCCGATCCCCCTGAGTAGAATTTCTACTTCTGTACGATATCAGCAGTGTTATCCTGCTTTGTGAATCGGTGAGGAACTTGCAGAAGTAATCCTTCCCAATGCTTACACTACATAAAATGTGCTTACTTAATGTGATTTTCAGGGTGCAGAAGATTGAAGAAACTGGAGAAGTTAAAATTCAAAGTATTTTTCTCAGCCAAATTCAACATCTCTAAACAAGGATTCATGGCTTTATGAACACTACCTTCACTGCAAATTGTTTCAGAGGCCAGTGTCTCAGTTCCCAGAGTTAGTCCTACAAAGTTCTAGCATATTAGCTTGGACTAGAGTGTAAACATAGCCCTGGTCTGGCTATTAACAAATTGTCTTGAGGTGCAAGTCTCCTGAAAGAGTTATTTTCACAACCTGCCCTCACTACTGATAAAACACGGTGAATATCGTTCACAGCTAAATATTCTGTACCTGAGTTTAGAATCTAGTTTATTCCCACCTGGTGATCAACAAATATCATGAAATTATGAAAACCAGCTTCAGGCCAAATGGTCTCAAACTGAGAATGAAATATATACATAGAATCATGGAATCACAGAGTGGTTTGGGTTGGAAAGGACCTTAAGATCACGTATTTCCAACCCCCTGCCATGGACAAGGATGCCTCACACTAGTCCATGTTGCTGAGGGCTCTGTCCAGCCTGGCCTTGAGCACTGCCAGGGATGGGGCATTTACCACTTCTCTGGGCACCCTGTGCCAGCGTCTCAGCACCCTCACAGTAAAGAACTTCCTCCTTATCTCTGACCTGAGCTTTCCCTCTTTCAGTCTGAACCCATCACTCCTTGTCCTGTCACCATAGTCCCTAGTGAAGAGTCCCTCCCCAACATCCTTATAGGCCCCCTTCAGACACTGGAAGCTGCTCTGAGATCTCCACACAGCTTCTCTTCTCCAGGCTGAACAGCCCCAACTTTCTCAGCCTGTCTCCATACGGGAGGTGCTCCAGCCCCTTTATTATCCCTATGGCCTCCTCTGGACTTGCTCCGACAGCTCCCTGTCCTTCATATGCTGAGGACACCAGAACTGCTCACAGTGCTGCA
>NW_009913202.1:0-3613 GCF_000696875.1 Nestor notabilis
CTCAAATACCTCAGATCTCTTTTTGTTACTCTCCCCTTGTGCTGCCATTCTGCCTTTCACCTGTATTCTTTGAATTCCTCTGGCCTTCTCCCAGGACATATGCAGAAAAACCCCAAACTGGTGGAACTGGAGTTCTGACAAATCTGAATTCACTGACAAAGGAATTCCAACTGTCCTCAAATCAGACTGGAAAGAACTGGCTTAGTTTTAATTCTACTTCAGTAGAGGACTCTAATGAATTTTCTTCAGGGGAGTAAGGCACATCTAGGTTTTCACAGATTCCTTCATGAATATTTCTCACTACATCCTGGATGTCATTATTCTACTGAGAATCAATTAGCCCAAATGTTGTTATGACAGTTACAAAAAACTCTGTATTTTTAGCTACAATTTATAGTGTTCTGTCTCTTCCCAAGCAATCTTCACAGAAGGCTGAAAACTTCAAGCCTAATCAGGGAGAGAAAGACAAAATCACTTTGATGAGAAAGAAATATATGTGACTGCGAGGGTTTTCCAGAAGAGAATGTAAGCTTTTCACTCTTGGATGTACCCTGCTGCTTTCCCCTTGCACGAGGGAACTGAGAATAGAAGTATGAGGAGAGGCAAGGCAATGCAAAGGCCAGGGGAAATAGAACAAAGTAAGTGTGATCAGGGGTGTCACATGAACAGCACCAACTGAATAAAAATGGTAAAGTGACTGGAAAGCAGCAGAAGCTCCTCCCAAAGCAATGGTAGTGTTCCCTTTCAAGACATAAGAAAAAGGCTATCTATGTTTAGTAGCAAAGTCATGGAACAGCAACAACTATGCTATTTACAATAGAACCAACCACAATACTCAAGTCCTAGGACTATGAATGGGTATCAAGCAAAAAAAACTTGAGAGAGATGTCCTGTATCATCTGCTGGACTCGATAAAAATCAAGTCTACCAGTTCCTATGACCAGCAGCACGTGACAGCAAGACGTGCATCATCTTCAGTCTCCTCTCCTTACAAAGCTCTGTCTACCACTGACAGATCCAGCTAAGAAGGTGTTCTAGAAACTGGTGTAAGCTTTTGGTTTCCCAAACACTTTTTGCTGATGCTCAGTTCATCAGCTCCTTTCTACGCTCTGAAATGAAACAATCTGGACAGAAGAAGAGGGGAAGTAGTGGTTCAGATGAAGCCTCTACTTGAAACAAAATGATGAGAAGCCAGCTGGTCTTCAGATTAAAGGCAGTTCCATGAAAGAGACTTCCTGCCTCTCGCCACAGTCCTTTTTTTCTGAGCTTAGACTGACTGACTCTGTGATCAGACTCAAAACTCTAATTTCATTTAGTTTACTACTCAAAATTCTTCTGCAAAGATAATATTTTGCTGGACTAAAAGATATTCAGAGCTGCTCTCCCACCGTGGGAACTGGAATGACTTCTGTCCTAGCAGCAAGGAAAGTGTTACACATAAAAACCAGCTGTAGCCCTGTCACTAGTCAGTGAACAGAACCAAACAGCACCAGCTCAGCTTGCAGCATGGCAAGGAAACCACTGTGAATTATAAAAATAACAAAAGGAGAGCTGAAGATATGTCTGTTCTCTCTTTCTAATGCACAGTGACAGCCAAACACAAACATATTTTCAAGGGTATTGTTGTGAGCACTGCAAGGAGAATCTGTGTGTCCAGATCCAACTGCCTAACATGAAACATTCTGTTAGCCTCACCCACAGCAGCAACGAAGAGGTTCACAGGATTTATCAGTTGCTAGTCTGTTCCCATACAAGCCAAGAAAGCATATTCCTTACTTGCCGTTCTATTGCTATCCAGCTAGAAATGAGGCAAAAAATGCCCAAAGATTAGTTAACAAAAACCACTGTTGGCAACAAGACTAATTGTACAACAGTGATTGACCTTCACATCTGGGTGATGTGGGTGCTCCCTTATCCCTTTTGGACACCCAAAGACCCGGCTTGCCTGTTCTCCACTAAACCTGGGAACTGCAATAGATGTATGCCCATCCAAACAGGGCACCCACTGATTTTATTCTGACTTCTTTAGGGATACAACAGCAACTGGTAGCCTTTTGATTTGTATTTCAGCCCAGACACCACGGCCAGATTTCCTTTCCCAGGAAGAAATTTCACCAAGCAAAAATTCTGCCTTGTGGCTCGTATCAGTGGTGTTTGGAAAGCCATTTGTTGTGACATAAGGTGCATGCATGACATGCCAAGCCCTGCCCCATGCTATTACTTACCACTGCAGCACAGTGCCAGCAGCAGCAGCAGCATGAGAAAATGCAGGGCAGAATTTATGCCTGGAGACACAAGCAGTCCCCAGAACACCCAGAGTAATCAATCTCATGCTGAACTGGAGAAAAGGGCTCTGTCACAGCAAACTGCTCACTGGAAACAGAGGAGACAGCAAGTAATCTATGAAGGAAAAGCATAAATGGATTTGAAAATACACAGCAAAACCCCTCTCTATATGGTGGTCAGATCTGCAGGGGCTGACAAACTGGAAAGATAAACAGGTGTACCCTGATGCAGACTTTCTCCAGACAGAGAAGGCACCTAGAAAATTGATACAGGAAGATTTTCCTTAAAGACCACTACTGTAGCACTTTAATTGACCTTAGAGTGAAATATCCTCAGGGAGGGAAATGGTTTGCCTATGTGAAAGCAAGAGACATCTCTTAAGGTGGTGCAAACCAGAAAACAGGATTGGTCCTCAAAGAGCCATGCTAAAACTATCTGAGCATCCAGGCACTGCTGGAGGAAGCTGGACTCCTTGACTGATCTCAGTGCAGAACAGGCTCATGCACACAAGAATGCCATTCACTCCAAAGCCTGAAGAGAGAAACAACTAAGTTACAAGCTGATTCTTTAAAAATGTTGAAGCCACCTATTGAACCTTAATCAAACCAACCAACCTCTACAGTATATGATTCTCTGTTAGTGAGAGAAGAAAAGAACCACAATCTCCAAACAAATGTACCTAAGAACCTTCACCAAGTACTAGTTCTCACAGAGGCTTAAAAAGTTGTTTTTCCTGTGGAAAGGTCACAGAACTGGTGTAATTTGTTATGTTCCTTTAAGTCTTTGTTGTCTAAATAGGAGTTACAATATAAAGCTAATATGAACAAATGAATCACAGGAGAAATACCCTCTAGCCATGAAAAATAAATATTCAACATTCTCTCTTTATCTTATATTCTTCTTAGTTCTGTTTCTCCACTGCATATTAAGTGGGCCCCATCACGTGAAACTAATACTGTGTTAGCTCTGAAAAGCAGGAAAAAGGAGTTGTCACTGAATTGGAAGGAGCCAGCTGCAGAACTGAACATCTCTGAGGGTAATTCCAGGCTCACATACCAAATTCTGTTCAGACTGTGGAAAAAAGGAAAGGATAAGTGACTAACTTTCCACAGCTTGCTGGGCAGGTCAAGCACCACTTGCTGAAAGTCTGGGCCCCTCAGTAACTGTTCTGAGAGCTCTGGCATTAACGGTTCATCAAAGTGCAGCATGTAAAGTCTTCCAGAATTCTTCCACAGAATCATAGAGTAGTCTGTGTTGGAAGGGAGCTTAAAGCCCATCCAGCTCCAACCCCTGACACGGGCAGGGGCACCTTCCACTAGAGCAAGTT
>NW_009913202.1:3644-8793 GCF_000696875.1 Nestor notabilis
CTGGCCTTGAACACTGCCAGGGATGGGGCAGCCACAGCTTCTCTGGGCACCCTGTGCCAGCACCTCAGCACCCTCACAGGGAAGAGCTTCTGCCCCAGAGCTGATCTCAATCTCCCCTGTGGCAGGTTAAAGCCATTCCCCTTGGCCTGTTCCTACATCCCTTGTCCAAAGCCCCTCTCCAGGTCTCCTGCAGCCCCTTTAGGCACTGGAGCTGCTCTAAGGTGTCCCCTTCAGGAGCCTTCTCTTCTCCAGCTGCCCCAGCCCAGCTCTCTCAGCCTGGCTCCAGAGCAGAGCTGCTCCAGCCCTCGCAGCCCAGTTCAGATCAACAATGCATTTCATCCTTCAGCCTTTAAATACAAGTTGCATTTTCTTCCTCAGGTACAGGATCCACCAGCTTCTCAAAAAGACCTGATATTCAATAGAATGAAAGACAGCACTGAAGGAGAGGGGAAAATGGAAAGTAGAAAATCTGGTGGTGAAAGACATAAAAAAGCATGAGAAAAAAACCTTGCAGGAAGAATGTGCACTAGGACCTGTTACAGGAGAGCTCAAACAAAACAATGAAAGAAAGACTGTCTTTAACATCCTTATAAAAGCACTGTCCTGTCTGTAATTCACAGTTAAGTAGAAAGATGATTTGACATCATAATATTAACAACAGCTATTTTAACAACCGATGAAAAAGAATCACAGCAACTTCATTATTCACAACTGCAATGGGACATGGATCTTGGCATGGGAATGTCATGCTGATTGTCAGGCAGTGTCTGGAATAATAAAATTCACAAGCACCTGACATGAGTTTCAAAAGCATGAGATCTTACACAGCAACAACACACTACAGCAACCCAGGAATGCTTCTGGAATTAGAAAGGAATTGTTGAGTTCTTCGTTAATCACCTCATGAACAGGAACTGAAATTCCTTGGAAACAGAAGTGACAACAACGTGGAAAAGACAAAGTTACTGCTGCTTATTGAACTAAGCACTGAAGGACAATGAAGAAAGGAAATATATGTAAAAGAATGAAAATATTGCAAAAGGAAAGAAAACACCTGCTCCTACCAGCTGAGGTAAGAACCCGAAGTACAGAATTAGGCAATATTCGGGCAAAAAATTCCACTTTTTTAAATAAGATGTGACAAAAAAGGCAACATGAAAAAGGACCTACCCATACAGTAAATCAACAAATACAAGAGGAATGTCAACATGCATGAAGAGGTGCAAGAAGTTTGCATAATGGTCCAATCTTATCACTGGCACCAAATGTATCCTACACCTGAAAAGAGATACGTGAAGCTCCCTGCAGTGGTGATGGTCACTCGGTCCCCGAGTGTGAATGGCTACTGCAGACTTCAGGAAGTGTCTGTCACAACTCATCTATTTTGATGTCTGTTATGAAACCCTCCTGGGGTTAAACACTACACAGATACAAGACAGTTTCACCTCCACTGGAAGGGTTTTAAAAATGAAATCAGACATGTTTTTGAGGCAAAATCTTTTGCAGTTAACTCCCCGGTTCTGCACATATTCCTATAGAAACTGTGGCCAAAGGAACCTCCTCTAAACCATTTCCCATCACCTCCTCTGATCTGTCAACTTCAATTGGGCTTTTCTTGCAGCAGTACTTGTCCTATACTGAGAGGATAACAAACAAACAACTCAACTTTGCCTTCTAGATTTCTAAGTACAACCTGAAAATGTGTATTTATTTTACTTCCTTAAAAGTCTGAACTGCTTCACACACAGTATTCACTATTGCACATCCAAGACGATTGGACTTTACTGTTTGCATCATTTGCCTCTTCTTTCCTAGTACCTGTGGTACAGAAAAATTAGAGGGATCCACTTTTTTCACTCTTTTTTACCCCCTCTTATAAAATAAGAAAGGCAGAAAAAAAATTCAAAACCAAACCCTTCTATCAGCATTCTTACTCATCAAGCAGACAAAAATGCTGAATTTAAATACATAGAATCATTGGAGCTATGGTTTATTTTTATCTGTGGGTTTGATTTTTACATTACCTTGCAATGGGAAGAAGTGAAACAGATTGAATTCCTCTGACTGGAATTGTCCAACAATCTTCTTTCCTCTGGTGGCATTTTTAGGAAGAAAAATGTATTCCAGCTCAGATTAACCAAAAAGCTGGAAAAGCACCTTGCTAGTTTGACATAAAGCAGTGAGAAAAACAAACAACAACAAAATCCACAAGACCATAGGACCACTGTGCAAAAGGCTTGCTAGAAAGAACTTTGAAAATAGCACTAACTGTAAATACAATAGATCAAAAAGAGAAATACTCAAAAGGCAGCTCAAACTCTGGAAGCAAATTATTCTTACCTGTCTGCGCTTTATGAAGAATTGCCAACAACCTGGAGCAAATGGTGAATTAAGCCTGATCCAGGAGAAAGGACCAAAACTTGTTGGAGTGAGTCCAGAGGAGGCCATGAGGATGCTCAGGGGCTGCAGCACCTCCTGTATGGGGACAGGCTGAGAAAGTTGGGGATGTTCAGCCTGGAGAAGAGAAGCTGCCTTGGAGACCTCAGAGCAGCTTCCAGGGTCTGAAGGGAGCTACAAGGATGGTGGAGAGGGACCTTCATCAGGGACTGCAGCGATAGGACACAGGGTGATGGATTCAAACTGAAACAGGATGAGTTCAGGTTAGATATAAGGAAGAAATTCTTCCCCGTGAGGGTGCTGAGGCGCTGGCACAGGGTGCCCAGAGAAGTGGTAAATGCTCCATCCCTGGTAGTGTTCAAGGCCAGGCTGGACAGAGCCTTGGGCAACATGGTCTAGTGTGAGCTGACCCCAGCCATGGCAGGGGGTGGGAACTGGATGATATTAAGGTCCTTTCCAACCCAAACCATTCTATAATTCTATGATAGATTTCCAGCCAGATGCTTTCAGTCCCTAGTTCAGGTAGCATTATCCCCTTCACCATCAGTTTAACTGCCATTCCCCAAAGAGAAATGACTCTTGACAGAGGAAGACAGCATCACTACAGACTGTAACATTTGTGCCATGTGCTTTAACTGAGGAAACATTCTCAGGTTTTCATTTGATTTATAATGGGAATTGGAACCTTAATATTGGATTCTTATTACGTCCCTATGTTCTAATTTACTTTTGTATAACAACTGTGGCAAGTATCATTCTGTCCCTCTAAGCAGAGAGGGCAATCAAAGCCTCGTTTTCTCCAAGGCAATGTTGCTCTCCATGTTGCTGTTATCCAGGTTAACAGTTCTGTCTTGGGCTTCCATCACTCACTTTGCTCTTTTTACTTTTTCCCTTTCTTTTTTTTTTTCCTTTGTTGTTTAAAAAGAGAAAGGGGTTTTGTGCACAGAGCAACTGGTCCACAACCTGCTCTGGCTTCTCTGAAGTTCCCAGAAGAGCTTTATAGGAAATGCTCTGATTCTATGATAGAATCATAGAATGGTTTGGGTTGGAAAGGACCTTAAGATAATCCAATTCCAACCCCCCTACCACAGGCAGGGACGCCTCACCCTAGACCATGTTACCCAAGGCTCTGTCCAGCCTGGCCTTGAACACTGCCAGCGATGGAGCATTTACCACTTATTTGGGCAACCTGTGCCAGTGCCTCACCATCATCACAGTAAAGAACTTCCTTATATCCTGAACTGCCCCTGTTTAAGTTCAAACCCATCACCCTGTGTCCTATCGCTGCAGTCCCTGATGAAGAGTCTCTCTGCAGCATCCTTGTAGCCCTCTTAAGACACTGGAAGCTGCTCTGAGGTCTCCAGCAGCTTCTCTTCTCCAGGCTGAACATCCCCAACTTTCTCAGCCTGTCTCCATACAGGAGCTGCTCCAGCCCCTGAGCATCCTCGTGGCCTCCTCTGGACTTGGTCCAGAAGCTCCATGTCCTTTTTATGTTGAGGGCATCATTTGGCAGGTTCTGAAGACTCTGTGCTACCACGGATGGTTTCCTGTACATTCAAGAGAAGTTTTGAACCAACCAGCCAGTGCCTCAGAGGGGGAAGTTCTCCAGACTCCACATCTCTCTGTACTCACCCACTCAAGAGCAGTTGTTGACAAACATACTACAAATAAGCTCTGAGTAGACAATGACTGATTTTCTGTTAAATGCATCTTCTTACAAAGCAAACCTATATAAATGAGCAACAAAGCATCACACTGATGGTACAAAGGAGTAGGCAATTGCTGTCAAATCGGATCTGCATTTAGCACTCAGTAGCCAAAAATAGCAACTTTTCAATTCTCTGTTATTTTGTCTAGCAAATACTGGTGCAGGCAATGGAAGAACTGATGAGGATTTCCTTCAGCATGGTCAGTCACTATTATGGTGACTTCTCTCAGATAATGTCTTACTTGTGGAATGCCAGTAAATGAGGAGCAGCAAATGACATCAGCATAAGATAAAGACCTAGTGTTTGACCAGAACAGCAGCAGAGAAATAGGCTTCCCGTGCATTTCTCCTCCTACTACCCCTACCATGAACTAAAAGAACCTCTGGATTAAAGCAAACCTTTCTAACTCTTAACCAAAATATTTCCTAAGTACTCATGCTGTCTTAGGGAATGCCTATGTTTAACTAGCAGGATGTGGGTTTCCTTATGGCCATTGACTGTATTTGAAGTATCTTGATGGATCACATGTGCTATACACAAAGACTGAACTCCTCCTACTTTAAAAGACAAATTTATTCAGAACCAACTCACATCCTGTTCACTTCATCTGTGCTGGGCTTGGACTGGAATAAGTAACACAGATGGAGTAGTAGCAAATACAAAAATTAGCATAGCAGACGAAAAAGCATTAGCAGCAGTACAGAAAACAGAAGGGAAGCAAAGGTGACTAATACTGAAGGCAAATGGGTTTGTATGTTGGAAGCAGTCATTACAACAGGGACATAAGTGACATAAATGCTAAAGGGACACATGCAAAGGGAGAGGTACAATGGGAAATCAGGAGATAGTAGGTCATGCTGAACAAATCTGATTAATGTCTGGGAAAAAGTCACAATAAGAACTGATGGGACAGACTAACAGACATAATGTATTTGGACTTCAAAATGGCTTATAATACTTCACAGCAGAAAAAGCCAGGGCAAAAGGTCGGGAAATACAGTGCAGATAAACATGGAAATTCTAAACTGAATTCACAAGGTCAG
>NW_009913202.1:8824-12561 GCF_000696875.1 Nestor notabilis
AAAGAACAGAGAGAACAGGGACAGCTCTGCAAAGGGCTGTGTGTCAGACCCCTTCTTACATAGAGACGGTACCATAGATTAATTTAAAGCTATGGCCATAAAATCCTAGACTGAAAAGAAGGTTTGGTAACATAGATGATGTGGTCCCTATCCCGGCAACCCTGCTCAGAACTCCAAATGAGATGATTTGCTTGCTGTTAAATATACGCTTTCATTATAGAGCTTCTAAGGCAAAAATAGACAACACACTGAGACTTGCCAGAGACCTGCTATGCCAAAGCAGAGACAACTGGACAATTTTTGGGGTACCTTGTGGTACTTTCTCTCTCGAGGCAAGTCCTGTCAACACGTGCTTCAGATTTGGTAACTTCCTAATTTTAAGCTTCACCAACTGGAATTTTCTCTTTAAACCATTTTAGAAGCCATTTAAGCAGGATACTGGCAGGGGAAGCCAATCTTTGATCACCAGGAGTGTTGTGTTTACCTGAAAGTGCTATGGGATGAAAAGAAATCCAGTAAATGTTCCTAGGTTTAGCTATAATGAATGACTTGTCATTCTAAGCAGCGCAGCGTTGCTCGTCCCCTCTGCCTCCCTAGCAGTGTTTTACTGAACTGCTCTCCTTTTAGACTGTAAGCTCTCCAAGACAGGAACTGCCTCCTGAAACAAAACAACTTAATGCATACCACATTCAGCACAGGAGGATCCTGACCACAGACTTCAAATTGAAGGTGTAAATCATGTAACAACCTTTAGGAAAGCTCTCTAGATTAATATATATCCTACACTTCTGGATATGATGCCTCTGCCACACAGTCAAACCAAACACTAAGTGTACACCATGAAGCCATGGATTTTGAAGATGACAGAGGAGAGTGAAGTTGATAGAAGCCAGTCAAGTACCTGCTCTACAAGTTGGAAGCTGATAAAAGAATGCTTCCACTACTAGAACACCAAAGGAGTTTCTTCATGAAATTTTCCAGAGCTTTCTACAGCCAGACAAGATTTTTTTAGTTTTCAATAGTAAAGATCTACAGAAACTTTCAAATACATTTCAGTCCACAGACAAGAATAAAAGACTTTAAAGAACGCAGCCATCTGACCTAGAGAACAGAGGTCACCACAGGTAGGAATGAGAAGAAAGGTACAAGTAGCATAATAAATTCAGCTCTTCTTGTAGGAGATATTAGATCTGACAGAGCCCACACAGAAACTTGCACTATAGCTAAAAGGCAAAGTCAGATCAGGATGCCAGCACAGCAACTACAAGCACATGTACACAGCAACCCATACAACCATGATTAACTCTCCCTTTCTGCTTTAGAACTTAAGAAATGAGCTAACTGCCAGCTCCTCATCAAAATGCAGGGTCTTTTATGCTTTTTGCCAAGCAAAAGGGCATGTACCATAGCTGTACTTCCAGCCATACTCACAAGGATGGAAAGTGGAAGCTGTTTGTTCCTACGGAAAGGAGTTCTCTCTCACTGTAGCATATCCAAGGAGATGTACAGAGAACATTCAGTCTGAGGCTCCCTGTTACATTATCTTAGCTGGCAAGTACAAGTACACACACTGTCATGGCACGTTACAAAGCTGTATGCTTGCCTTTATGTCACATCACCTAAAAACTGAATGATACTTAGGTTAACATTGGGCCTCCCCAAGGATGACATGTCCATTTATAAAGTCTTGTTTTCTTCAGTAAGGTCTTAGCTGGAACACCAGAAATTAAGCTTTGTTTGTTAATTTTTCAATAAACACACATGTGTAAAGTGAATACAGACACAGGAAAGAAACAAGAACAACGTATGCAGAACACACAATCTGCAAGGAAAAACTGAAACAACTGGACCATGAAATCCAGAAAAGATGGAGGGGCAAAAATATGACAGCAAATACCCAAATCTGTAAAAGGCCAGTAGATAAAGGGGAAATCAGCTCTTCCCCCATGAACACAGGGGGACTGTGAACAAGGTAAAAGGTAAGTGGCTCAAATCATAGTATCAAATAGTGTGAGGAAGTTGTGAAATCTTTGTCTTTTTAACTCTTAGTGCTCTGAGCACCCAGAATTACAGGTAGCCACAAATGGTAAGAATTCCAGTCCATTACAGGTAAAATCAAACAACTGTATCACTCACTAGAAAAAAGTGGGACATTTGTCACTCAAGTGAAATGTATAATTGCAATGAAAATTCAATATTCCGTTCATTTAGTTAGTAATTTTTTTTTTTTATTACCAAATTAAGACAAGGGAAATGAAGGTTTTATGGCAAAGACAGTAAAAGGGCCCTGTACTGCTCTGCTACTAAAAAGAGGGACAAAGTCCTCCTGATCATATTAGTCTAAGGCCAGCTTCAAGAGAACCTTAAAATAACCAGCTCCCCATTCACAGAATGGAGTTGCAGTGAGGGCTGCTGTTAAAATATCCTATCTAAATATACGGGAAGATTATTAGAGAGAGAAAAATGTGATCATTGTTTGAACCTACACTGCTGTTCATATCACAGAATTGTTCTCTAGGTCTGATCAGCAAGAAAGTAGTTCTCATTTACGAAGAAAAAACCCAAATAACTGTCAGCAATAGCAAGTTTTAGATATGTGCCCCTCCAAAACTACACCCTTCTGAAGTGGTTAAAAAAAATAAGGAAAGAGATTTGAAACAAATGGCTGTGCTAGGAGCGAGCATGGCCTTCACTTAACCAGGCCTATAAATCATGAGCTTGACACTGGATGCAAGCGATTGCTGGCAGGGCTACACTGCTCCAGGCAAACTCCACAAGGACACAGCAGATCTGTAAGGAAACAGCACCCAACTGACTGTTAACCCTGTGCTCTCTGCCCAAGAAAGTTTCCACTTGCAAAGTAGAGCAGAAGCCTCTTGAATACTCCCTTTTTCTACCAAGCTCAACCCAAACTTATGGCAGCACCACAATAAACTTAGGAGGGCCTCAAGTCACTGGGAGTTTCCTTTTAATTATGGCCCAAAGTTTCAATAGGTTTTGAAAATAATTCTTTGCTTCATTTAAATTTTCACGCAGATTTTTTTTTTAAATTTCAAAGACATGATGGAATTTTCTTTCTCCACCTTCCTTTTCCTTTGAAAAGGGCAAAGCAAGACTAACAGGCTCCTTAAGGGGAGACTTTAGAGCAGTCTTACAGTACCTAAATTGGGCCTACGAGAAACCTGGAGAGGGGCTTTGGACAAGGGATGGAGGGACAGGACAAGGGGAATGGCTTTAACCTGCAAGAGGGAAGATTGAGATGAGCTCTTGGGCAGAAGCTCTTCCCTGGGAGGGTGCTGAGGCGCTGGCACAGGGTGCCCAGAGAAGCTGTGGCTGCCCCATCCCTGGCAGTGTTCAAGGCCAGGTTGGACACAGGGGCTTGGAGCAACCTGCTCTAGTGGAAGGTGTCTCTGCCTGTGGCAGGGGCTTGGGAATGGGTGAGCTTTAAGGTCTCTCCCAACACAAACCAGTTGGGGTTCTATGAGAGACACATATACCAAAAGAAAAAAGAGAAGGAAAAAAAAAAAGGAAATTAACCTTTTGGCTTTCACTGAAAAACAGAACATTTTGATGTGTATTAATATTTTCCTTGAAAATTTTCAGTTCTAATAACTCTATTTGAATAAAAATAGTCTTACTGGACTTTTGAAGAGATCAACATCTCAGTCAGAGAGAACTTTTTAAGCCATCACCAGTGGGTAAACTCTGAGCCTATCACTTCTACGCTTTCCTGTTAA